>NC_058118.1:31291817-31366817 GCF_914725855.1 Thunnus albacares
CTGATTGGATGAAGGAAAAGAAGTTTAGAGGTAAGCTAGTTGATTAAGCTTATTGAGGAATTAATCAGAAGAAAACCTTCTTATCAAACAATAATTCAGTGACAGTATCTGTTATTTTGCCCTCTGGTGAATTACTGACAAGCAACAAAAATGACATTTTGCCTCGACTTAGTTGCAGAACTGAAGTGAAGTATATACAAGCTACAGTGTATTAGTTTGTCATGGCCAAACAAATATACATCATATGAAATATATCCTGACCTACAATAGTGAAGCAGCGGTTTTCCATGTCGTACACAAGTTAATATTTCCAAAAGAAAAAAACATTTAAAACATGTTTCCAACAATGAGGGACAAAGGAGGAACTTTGTCAGTGTGTGAAAGCAGCAAAACATCAGCAACATGTGAGAGAAGAGATCTGCTTTACTTTAGCCAACGCGATCGGTGACTCAATGTGCCAGACTTCCTGAGTATTAGTGTGTTACTGTTAGTCATCAACACACACACAAACAGCCTGTTAGGTTCCTATTCTTTGTAAATGAAAGCATTTCTTCTCCAGCTCACCACTCTGCTTTATTCACCAAACATTTTCTGCCGTTTCACCTTCGTCAGGGTGTCTGAGGACACTTCTGCTTCAAATAATTATCTTTAATTGACCCGCGTTGCTTTTCTATTGAACTCACCAACATGTTTAATATTTCGGCCAACTGTCACAACTTCTCACACATGAATGTTTAATATCTACAGTGATCTTGTCACAGTTAACTCTACATTTTATTGGTCAAACATACACTTCTGATTTTCACATTTTATTGATATAAACCTGAGACTTAAAATAATATTTAAAAAAGTGACATATGATAGATTTGTTGTAAGAAAATAAATGTATAATAATCTTACTAATCTAACCAACTATCTGCTGTGAGGTTTTCAAACATCACCTGAGAATCTGCAGCTCTGTGCTTCCTTCAGTTTGATGATTTATTTAAAACATCTCAAAAACTTCTACTTGTACTTATTTTCATTCAGCTCCTGAACTCAAAGCTTGATCTTTCACTGCAATATCATAAGACACACTTAAAAAACTGTGGGTTGTGATATACACACAGTAAAAGTTACTGGGTTAAATGTTACCCAGTTTGGGTGAATAAAGCAGCGACACTAGTACACAGTACACTAGGACACAGTAATATTGAGTTACTGTTACAGAAAACCTCTCGAGACAAGAGGCTGTTACGGAGCTTCTGAAGTCCTGAAAGATGATACTTTTCATCTTGTAAACACAAGATAATTTATCTAAAATTGATTTAAAAAGAGTTTTATGAAGAGGCAGCAAAATGCTGCGACTGCATTCACACTGGAGGTTTTGTTTGTTGCTGAACAAACAACCATGAGATGCTAATCAAAACCTTCAACCAGGACTGAAACTTTAACATTAAACACATCTTCCTTTTACTCTGTAACAGCTCGCACCAGATACTGGAACATTAAACGTTTTACAGCTGATTAATCTTTAGTGAATGTTTATCACCGTCATGCCACACAGCGAGCTTCATCTGCTGATTTATTGGCTCATCTCACAGGAACAATAAACAAAATATATAAATGTCATGAACTGATCATCTTAAAGTGAGAAGAACTAAATGTAAAGCACGTGTTGGATTGACTGAATGTACGTTTCTCACTACACCACAAATAATCTGATCTACACGTCCGAGTGAGAAAGGAGTCACAACATGTCCAATAAAACTATATTAGATAGATAAAATTAAGATAACGGTGCTGTCTGATCAGGAAAAGGGAGGAAAAAAAGAGAAGAGACGAGAGGAGAGAAGAAAGGAACAGACAAAGTCTCGTAACTGAAAACACGTCTCATTATTCTTGACTCCTCCCCAGTGTGACATCATCATGATGATGCAATGAGTCTCTTTAAAAGAGTCAACGGGAGTGGCTCTTCATCAAACTTCATAATAGTTCAGCACTGTGCTGTTGTGAAATAACAGAGGAGAGAGAATCAGTATCACCTGAGCATGGAAAGACAGGAGAACAGACGAGGACATACTGAACACTTTTGTGAAGGTCAGCACCTGACACTGGGTGATTTGAAAGAGAAAGCGAGAGAGAGAGTTTTGAGAAACCAATATCTCTTCAAAGAATACATCCCGGCGTACCCCCGACCAGAGTTTCATGTGACTCATCTGAAACATGACACAGACAGAGCTGGATTAGAAGGAATCGGACGGGATAAAGGTTTCTGTGACCCGGACCCTGAGGAGTCTCCGAGGCTGGTGTGGTGGAGTCTGATGATGAGACCTGAGGACATACAGTCAGCTGAGAGGAGGCTCCTGGAGCAGATCTACCCAGACCGGACGGAGGAGCAGGTCCAGAACCAGCAAAGGTTTCTGGAGAAGTTCGCCACCTCGCCTGCCTTCCTGAAGTCCTCCAGGCTGGGCTCGTACCGCTTCACCTTCCCCCTGGAGGAGCTGCTGACGGCCTACAGCCAGCAGGTACAAACCTGACAGGGTCTGTCAACACCCCAGAACCATAGTACACTTTACTGACATCCAACTAAAAGAAGCTCATTTGAAATGTACTCTGAGTAAAAGTTTATAAATCTTTGGGATGAAATAATGTCATATGAATGCATGAAGGATAAAAGATTATATAAAAGTCTCTGAGCTCTCAGTAGGTTTATAAATGAAATATAAAAGTCTTTTGTATCTTCTAACTGAGTCTCTGTGGTTTGGAGCCTCATCTTGTGGTTTACTGATGTCTTTAATCTCAGAGTCGGGTTCACTTCCTGCTGCTGCTTCACATAATTTTAACCACACAACTGTTAGGCACATGGACTTGGACTGTGTGACGTCTCCATTGCATACTGCTGAATAGATCAGCGGGTGTTGTGATTATTAAATACTCTCTCAGCCAGTCACATCACTGGTCTCATAGCTCAGTTGTGCCAATCACAGTCAAACATGATCTGCAGCTCAACAAACAGAAAACTTTCCTTCAGGAAATGTCTGGATGGTTCGGAGTGTCATGACATGAACACACATCACAAATCTTCAGCCATGATAGAAATAAAAAATAAAGAAATTAGTTTGGTGAAGCCATTTATGACTATATTGGACCTATGCTATTTCAGCAATAATTCTAATCACCTCATACATGGTCACATATTTTAGTAATTAGTGTTACACAACAGCCTCTGCCACCGCAATGTGTTGCAAGGATAAAACATCAGATGCTACTTTTGGAAAAGAGGCTGTTGAGCTGCTAAACCAACGTCTCCTTCATAAAAAGGCAGAATATTGAGTTATAACCAACCAGTCTGATCATTAATCTTTTGTTGTAGCACGTCTGCAGCAAGTATTTAGTTTGATCCTGTTGATAATTCACCAAAGCAGCAGATTGATGTTGCGCCACGAATAGACGTGTTTCTGATACGTCTGTTTTTAGCGTGACATCTAGGACCTGTCAGTCTTGCACCTCCATGAAAATACGGCCCTAAGAGATTTCCATCTGTGAACCAGCAGGGTTTTTTGTTGTGAAACAGTTACAGGGTTGTAGTGTTGAAGTAAAATGCCGTCAGATTTTGCTGAATTACTCTGAGTTCATATGTGTAGCTGTTGATCTGCAGTTGAATGATGTGTTTAAGTGACAACAGTTTATGTCACACCTGTAAGAATCTGGATGATGTTCAGTGCCGTCTGTGTGTTGTTGTGTGACTCTTCTATTAAATCCTGTTTTATTTCCTTTAGTTTTGTTTGGACAAGCAGCCCGTCATGCGAGTGTACAAGACCGTCCTGTACAAACAGGAAGTGATGTACGCTGTGCTGGTCCACAGCCCAGCCAATCAGGAGCTGTTCTCAGAATATCCTTTGCTGACTGACGACCCGGACGCCATCTGTGCTTACAGAGATGGTCGCTTCATCTGGAGACCTGAGGCCATGTGTGAGACTCACAGGTAAGAATATGTAATGTTGCTTCCACTGAAAAACTGCAGTTCAAACTGTTTAAAATCTGTGTAAAGAAAAAAGAGATTTCTTTTGAAACACATTACACACGTTAGAAAATAATTGCTGAAAATGTGAAAAGACTGCAAACTATGCAGTACTGTATTGTGGAGTTAGACCATTAAACTGTTTCACCATGTCAGGATTTGACTGAACCATTGACTGCATATAAATATGGACATCATGACAGTCCCCCAAAAGTGAAGCCAAAACATCTGTATTGCCCCCTGGTGGCTGGCTGCAGTATATGTCATAAGTCCCGCCCCCTCCATGTTAGCGGATGGGACATGAGCCAAACTACAAAATCAAAGTACTATCCCAAAGATGGTGTCTCTCATTTTAGGTCGTTCTTATCACACTGATGCTTGTGCAAGTGGCATTGTCCGTGCACTAAGTTTTGTTAATATTAACGCACAGTCCAGCACGCCCTTCTGGTCTTACTGGAGTCATCAGCTGTTGTATCCGCCCCGAGGATGTAGCAGCCCGATAGCTCGATGGTGCTACTGGGGACGTTGCTGTTAAGCCACGTTTCCAGCGGTTTCATCACCAGCAGCAGATGTGCTGCCAGCATTTCAGATCTCAGAATACTGCTTGTTTTTCCATGATTTTTGAATCCAATTTTATTTAAATCAGTCAAATTTGGTGGTTTACACATTTTTCTGTGGTGTGAAAAACTCAGAACAGATATTTATTATCACTTTACAAAGACTTTAAAGCACATTTCCAGGTGTATATTTATATTCTGGGGCTACTGGAATATTTTTGCATGATTCCCAGTTATAAACTCCTTATTTATTTTTGTGCGGAGGTGTGGGTGTGTTTACTTGTGCTTTAGAACGTAACCGTGAAACACGGCTTTGTTCTCACCAGCACTGCTCGCTCTCTTCATTCATTCTCTAGCTCACTCGCCATCTGCGCTCTCTCTCTGTCTCTCTCTGTCTCTCTCTCTCTCTCTCTCTGTCTGTCTCGTTGAGCTGGGAGGAGGGACCATCTTTGAATACTGTGTTTACAAACATCAACTGACAAATCCTGCATGGTGAACCTTTAAAACATCTCATCATTACAGCATGGGGAACACTCATGACAGTGACACTCCAGTGTTTTATAATATTAATCATTTAACAAAAGAACAAAACACTAACTAACTTATTTACTACTTAAAATAAGCTTTTAGTTTATTAGATTTGTAGTTTATTAAATGTGTTGTTTTCTGTTTCTGCTTTTTGTCATTGCGTCAGTTTCAGGTTGGTCCACAGACAAGATGAAAACCAGGTGGAAGTAGAAGAGCTGTTTGGACGTGACCGTGTGTTTTATGTTTGGGATCATGTCGCCGTTACCCTGCATATGGAGGATGGACAGGTACGATCATTTATTTCACTGTACAGAGAAAATATCTTTCCACCATTTCAGTTCACGTTCTAAACATAAATCACACATGGTGGGTTTGGGAAAGCAGATTATGATATTTTTACGCTCAATATCTTTAACTGTGCAAAAATCAGTCATTACATAAACTAAAGTTTTTCTGTACAAGAATAAAAAGGAAACACTCCAGTAAAGTATAAATGTGTGATCAAATGATGGCATTCATATACATTTGACTTCAAATTTGTTTGGATAGTCTCAAGCGATTTCCTACGGAGCTCCTAAGGGGACATAGACATATATATGTATATGTATATATATATATACACACACACACACATATATATATGTGTGTTATAACAGCTGTCTTGTGGAAACTGTTGTTGCTCGTCATCCTGTTCTGTTCTTCTTCTGTTTTAGGTGCTGGAGTTTGATCCTGAAAAACTAAGAAAAAACCTCACGTACTGTGAAAAAGGAACGCCTCCAATCACGAACGGATTTGATGGTTACAAAAGTGCTGGAGCTTTAGTGGAAGAGTTGTGGCCCGGCGGTGGTGTTCTGGTTAAGGCTCAGTCAGCAGAAGCAGATGCAGTTTAGTCATTTTAGAAGAGAGTTGAGTCTCCTCTCAAGTTAAGAGCTTTTTCATTCATGTTTAGGGCGTTTGTTTGTCAAAAAAATTTAAGGTTGAAAAAAGTTTTTTTAAAGTGTTTGATTCATAACCAGTTACTCATCATCTGTATTATGCAGATGTCTTGGCATGTGAATTTACATTTATATATCATGTAGACAGAAACAGGGTGAAGGGTGTTAAGATGAATGTCCTGCCCACCGTGGGGTCATTATGTAGCTTAATGTTAGCTTTAATGTGCAAAAGACATTTTCTCATTTTATCCAGATGTTTTTCAGTGTCTTGCCAAAGAATTCTTAACATCAGGTAATAAACTTATTTGAACCTTTTTATGAAGTGGCAAAAATTCTAGAAGGAATTTCAAGATGGGATAGCACTCTTAATAATATGTTTTAGGAATCTCCAATATTAATCAAGTTTTGACTCTTAAGGATGCTGAAACATGCTTTTATTATGAGCCGCTTAAATTTAACATTTTTACTGTTAAAGTAAAATTAAAATGAAACTGAAATGACACTTAGTTCAGAATGCTGCAGACAGGATTTTGACTAACACACAAAAGAAGAGATCACATCACCCCACTGCTCACTATCTGTTATAATTCATGTTAAAGTCCTTCTGCTTGATTGTAAGGCTTTATATACTCTCATATAACCTTCATACATACAGTACAGCTTAAAGAAATACCTTTTTAATCCATCTTAATCAGCTCTTAAATGTTTGTCTTTGCTATTTATATCATGTTTCCTGTTGGTTTTATTGGTATCGTTTCACAATCTTTCATTGTGTGGTTATCAACCTTTTCTAAATTGTTATGTTCATTGTGGTTAAAACTGTTTGTAAATCACTTTGGGTCTGCATCTTAAATTTGAAACCTGCTGCAAATAAAATAATACATCATACTTCAGTTTGTGGTCCTGAAACAAATATTTCATTCAACTGAATGACTTAATAAACTTGAACTTGACACATTTTAATGTAATCAAGTACATTTACTCAAGTATTGTGCTTAAGTACAATGTTGAGGTACTTGTACTTTACTTGAGTATTTACATGTGATGCTACTTTCTACTTCCACTCCACTACATTTCAGAGGGAAATATTTTACTGCACTACATTCATCTCACAGCTTTAGTTACTCTTCAGATCTCAATTTTAAGAATAAAACAGATTACACATTTAATATTTGTTATTAATTTAAATCACTTTGTAGAGATCTGTTCCCTCTTTGACATTCAAAGGTCTTTTTTTCTGTCGATCAGTGTCAAAAAACCCACATTAAATTGATTTTGATTCAATATATATAAAACAATAAAAAATGACACATGAATACATTTTACAGGAACTGAATATCTGTATATATATATATGTGTGTGTGTGTGTGTGTGTGTATAAAACTGTGTGGGAATATTTTGCATGCGGAATATTTTTACTTTTAGTAAAATTTGCAGCTCCTCATACTTTTGTACTTTTCTTGTAAAGAAGGATTTTGATACTGTGGAATTTCTACTTTTGCTTAAGTAAAAGGTCTCAATACTTCTTCCACCACTGCAGCATATATACTATATATATATATATATATATATATATATATCAAATTTTTCACCACACTTGATGTGTGTGCCAAATTTGGTGAGTTTTTGAGCATGTTTAGGGGGTCAAATTTAGGTTTGAAGTGGCGTAATAATAAAGAAACAAACAAACAAGAAATTACCATATTATTGTATTAATACTTTGATGATCATTAATCCAGCGTAGAACTGTATTAAATTGATCAATTTTGCCTTTAAAAGAACATGATGCACTCTTGACCTTATCTTTCATCTGTTGTAACCACATTGTTTCTGTTTTAAGTAAGATGTCTCGCACCTTGTTAGTGTTGACAAAATAAGTGTCTCATCTGTTAGGAAAGAAGGAATAGAAAAGGTTATCTGAAGTGTATCAGACATGGTGACCCTGATTCTAAAGAAGTGATCGTTGGAAAAGGGAACTAAATACAAGATCTGGAAGCTGTCCAAGACAGGCATGAGGTGCTTGTGTTGATCATTGTGTTGATGGTGGTGTTGGGCGGAGGCTGAAAGTATAAAGTGTTTGTGTGAGGTGTTCAAGGTGCTCCTCTCTTGCTGCAGATCTCGGGGAGCCTGTATTCATACACTTTAGTGATTAATTAAAGACAGTTGGACTGAAGAAGAAAACTGTGTCTCTGGTATTTAGTTGACTTTCTCAACTAACTAGACAAGCTGATATTTTAGCTGCAACAACAACATCTTCCTTTTACATTCAAACAGCTCGCACCAGATACTGGAACACTGAACTTTTTATGGCTGATTAATCTTTAATGAATGTTTATGAGCTTTTACAGTCATTTATACAAATGTCATGAGGAACTATATGTAAAGCATGTGTTCTTCTGTCCACTACATGTACAATAAAACTATATTAGATAGATAACTAAGATTACAGTGCCGTCTGTCCAGGAAAGAAACAGAGAGCGGATGGAAAGGAAAAGACATCATAGCATAGAGACAGCACTGGTGCATCAGACAAAGGACTTCTGTCTGTACTTGTCTCGTTAGATCTTAGTGCTGCATTTGACACCATAGACCATCACATCCTATTACAGAGTCTGGAAAATGTAATCGGCATTAAAGGAACTGTATTTAAAGAAGGAAAAGAGGAAGGATGGAAAGGAACGGAGAAATTCTCATAACTTAAAACATTGTTATTCTCAAATCCTTAGTTAAAAGATAAAAGGAGCAGCTCTTTATCAAAGTCCATATTTGTTCAGCACTGTGCTGTTGTTGGATAACAGAGGAGAGAGAACAGTAAATGTAACAGAGTTAAAACGTCACTTTAATAACCAACTTACTTTCTACAAATTGGAAATAAGTTGATTATAATTGTGAGTTTTATCTCAATGAGTAATTTTTATTTACCGTTTTTATTAATGTTTCCTGTGGAAATTACCTTGCTGCACATGGCCACTTCTGAACCTCCTGAGCTTCCGTAGTCCCCCCTTCTGTCCCTCACAGTGCCGTGAGCAATTAAAGGCGGGAAACCAATCCTTTGAGTCGTCGCGTTACATGCACTGACCACATCTGTCACATAAAGACAGTGAAGACTTTTTATTTGTCTTTTTATCACCTGACCATGGAAAGACAGGTCACCAGACGAGGATATACTGAAGACTTTTGTGAAGGTCAGCACCTGAAACTGAGTGATTTGAAAGAGAAACCCCGACCAGAGTTTCATGTGACTCATTTGAAACACGACACAGCCGGCAATAGATTATATGGCATCAAGCGGAATAATGGTTTCTGTGACCCGGGTCCTGAGGGGTCTCTGAGGCTGCTGTGGTGGAGTCTGATGGTGAGACCTGAGGACATACAGTCAGCTGAGAGGAGGCTCCTGGAGCAGATCTACCCAGACCGGACGGTGGAGCAGATCCAGAAACAGCAAAGCTTTCTGGGGAAGATGTCCAGATGTTTTTCAGTGTCTTGCTGAAGCATTCTTAAGATGGGTTAATAAACTAATTCAATCTTTTTATGGAATGGCAAAAAATCGAGAATACAGAAACTGTTACTGTTTATGTGTGTTGTTTTACAGTGGTTTTATTGAGTGAGGTGTCCACCGTAGTGGGTAATTGACTGAGATGTAGTTCTGGGCAGGGAAAAAGGGGTTGTGTGTGTAAGTTGCTCCAGGGTGACGGTTTTGTGTCAACTTCAGACCATTAAATGAGATCACAGTCAAATACTCATATACCCTACTCTGAGTCAATGATGCACTGGATGGAATCTGAGGTTCCGCCTGATTCTCCTCGCTCGATTTGAGGAGTACTGACAGGTGCCACTGTCACTGAAGGCCTGCCCCAAGACAGACCCCCTGGTCCTGGACTATGGCAATTCACAGTCATGCCTTTTGGGCTTTGACACGCCCTGGCCACATTCGAGAGGCTTATGGAGAGAGTTCTCTCAGACGTTCCATCACAAAACAAGCACACACACAACTCCCTGGATCAATGAAAGTATCAGACAGCAAAGAAGGGAATATAGGAAGGCAGAACGTAGATGAAAAAAAAAAAACAATTTTGAAACCCATCATCTCCATATGATGGATTTACTGGTTGAACTGAATCAAACTATTAAAGATGTGTGAACGGCTTACTTTTCTGATTTAACTAACAGTAATAGAAATAATCAATGGTTTCTGTTTAACACTATCAATCATCTTGTAAATCCCTCTCTTCCTGCCATTCCTGCCTCAACTGCTACTGGTTGTGAACACTTCCTATCTTTCTTTGTTGGCAAGATCGATGGTCTCAGATCACATTTTACCTCTACTGTGTTACCCCCCCACTCCATCCAGTTGTCCTCTCTTACTGTCTGAATTTTCTCCGATTACCCTCCAGTGCCTTCTTAACTCTGTAACCCAAATGCGTCCCTCCTCCAGCTCATGTGATTTGATCCCCACCAAATTTCTCAAATCTGTCCTTCCTGTATTAAGTCCCATCCTACTCTCCATTTTTTAATTATTCTCTCTCTTCTGGCTCTGTACCTGATTATTTATAACCACCAGTGTTCAACCTCTCCTTAAAAAAATCCAGCCCAGTTAGAGAATTATGGACCGATAGCTAGACTTCTAACCAGAACTAGCCATGGGTCCCACATTACCCCTGTTCTTGCATCCCTCCATTGGCCTCCGGTAAAATTCAGAATAAACTACAAGGTCCTGCTGATTACATATAAAGCACTCCATGACCTCGCCCCTAGCTACATTTTTGAGCTCCTTGTACCTCATTCCACTTCACAACCTCTTCGATCCTCAAATCTCGGCCTTGTGTCTATCCCACGCACAAACCGCAAATCAAAAGATGACTGCACATTTGCATTCTTAGCCCCAACTCTGTGGAATCATCTTCCACAATCTGTTAGATCGGTTGAATCCTTGGACTGTTTTAAACGACGCCTCAAAATCCATTTATATCAGGAAGCCTTTCTATAGACCTCCCTTCTTGTTCACATGTCCTGTTTTATTCCATTTTGGTTGATTTCTCTCTGTGTTATGTTTGTCTATTTTATTATTCCATCTGTTTCAATTTTGCATGTGTGTTTTAAAAAGTGCTAAATAAAAGCTTACTTACTTACTTACTTACTTGCCTCCCTTTTGGGGACAAAACTCAAGTTCCCATAATACAAATCATTTAAGTTAAGGTTACAGTTAGTTTAAGTCTCCGGGAAATGAATGTAAGACAATATAATGTCCACTGAAGTGATGGAAACATGACTGTGTGTTTGTGTGTGTGTGAGACGACAGTCAAGTCAGGTCAAGTTAATTTGTGTATCACATATATTGTCTTTGTGCCTTTGTTCACACACGATCTGATAAGAAGCTATTAAACCAGTCACATGCTGGATAATCTATGCAAGAGATGTGCGGAGAGATTCAAATGAGGAAAATGAGGAGATGAAACAGGAGAACAGGAAAGAAGCTGATTGGCTGGGGAAATCACTGGGAGCAGGGCAGGTGTGGAGGCTGTGGAAAACAAGAAAAAACACCAAAGTCATTAGCTGCTCTGGGCTGAGGACAAACAAAACTACACCCAGGAGTTAAATACAAGTCTCCAATATAATCATGTACAATTCTTTTCATCAAACTGTCTCAGAGGAACATAAATATAACTTAAATAAGTGCAAAAGTCACACTGAGCAAACAGCAAATAAACTTCAGCATTTACTTGCCAACCTAAGAACCTTTACCATAAAGACTAGAGATATACATCAGTGTTGACATAAACATGAACCAAAAAATCAGTCAAGCAGGGTGGTCTGCATATAAAGGCTGCATGTAACAGCATAAATGGACCGAAAAACAACTGTTTCTATGAGAGTCAATGAAGCAAGCAACAACATCGCAAGTGGTCCTTAAATCTAATTTGCAACATATCTTATCTGACCTTATCCCACTCAGTCCAGTCTTAAACAGGGAAAAACTCTGAGGGCATCTGGTGGACTGCTGGAGGGATGTTGAGCCAGACTGGGACAGAACCATGACAAACACTTGAAAGGATCCACTTTTAGGCAGGGCAGAACAGGAGGGATATCTGGGCATTGAGTATTTTCTTAGAGGAAATATTAAGTATCATTTCCTTGAGTTGCTGCGTGTCCATGTCTGGTGTCCAGTTCTTGGATATGCGTTTGCTTTGCCTGCATTTCTTCGTCCTCTTTGGTCCAGTTTCTTGCAGTTGTCTAAAAAAAGGATTGCTTGGTGGGATTGCAGAGTCACTATCAAATATGAAATCACTTTCCATAGAGTGATCTCTCCGGTGGTGGTTGGGTGTTTGTCGGTGTGCACTGTGTGCAGCCCTGGTCGTTGGCGCACCAGTGTGTAATTGGGTGGGCATTTCTGGTACAGCTTTAAACTGGTTTCATTCATAATTTACAAATACATTTTTTTAATGTTTGTGTTAATAATCATGTATCCTCCTTAGCTCCCCTCCAGTACGGAGTCCCTCAGGGTTCTGTCCTTGGGCCAATCCTGTTTTCATTGTACATGCTCCTTCTGGGTCAGTTGCTCAGCCGCTTACATGAAATGTCATATCACTGTTATGCTAATGATACTCAGACCTATTTCTCTGCCAAACCCAATAACTTGAACCAACTGTCCTCCCTCCATGAGTATTTAGCTGCTACCAAAGAGTGGATGACTCAAAATTTCCTCCATCTAAACCCTGACAAAACTGAAGTTCTTTTAATTGGTCTTGAAATCTTTGTCACTGCAGCCACTCAGTTTATTGGCCCACTTCACCCAAACATTAAATCCACTGCTAAGAGTCTTGGTATCACCTTTGACGAGTATATGACATTTAACCATCATGTTAATAAGCTTGTCCAGTCCTGTTTTCTTTAGTTAAGAAATATTGTAAAAATAAGACCTACATTGTCCCCTACTGTTCTTGAACAATTAATCCACACATTCATTTTCTCTCGGTTAGACTACTGTAACTCCCTCTACACCTGCCTCAGTCAGCCTGCTCTAAAATGGTTAGAGTTAATCCAAAATACAGCAGCTAGACTTCTAACCAGAACTAGCCATAGGTCCCACATTACCCCTGTTCTTGCGTCCCTCCATTGGCTTCCAGTAAAATTCAGAATAAACTACAAGGTCCTGCTGATTACATATAAAGCACTCCATGACCTCGCCCCTAGCTACATTTCTGAGCTCCTTGTACCTCATTCCACTTCACAACCTCTTCAATCCTCAAATCTCGGTCTTGTGTCTATCCCCCGCACAAACCGCAAGTCAAAAGGTGATTGCACATTTGCATTCTTAGCCCCAACTCTGTGGAATCATCTTCCACAATCTGTTAGATCGGTTGAATCCTTGGACTGTTTTAAACGACGCCTCAAAATCCATTTATATCAGGAAGCCTTTCTATAGACCTCCCTTCTTGTTCACATGTCCTGTTTTATTCCATTTTGGTTGATTTCTCTCTGTGTTCAATTTTGCATGTGTATGTGTCTGTAAAGCGCTTTGTAACTGTGTAACTGTGCACTAAAAAGTGCTTACTTACTTACTTACTCAATATAATGTCTACTGAAGTGATGGAAACATGACTGTGTGTTTGTGTGTGTGTGAGACGACAGTTGAGTCAGGTCAAGTTAATTTGTGTATCACATATGTTGTCTTTGTGCCTTTGTTCACACACGATCTGATAAGAAGCTATTAAACCAGTCACATGCTGGATAATCTATGCAAGAGATGTGCGGAGAGATTCAAATGAGGAAAATGAGGAGATGAAACAGGAGAACAGGAAAGAAGCTGATTGGCTGGGGAAATCACTGGGAGCAGGGCAGGTGTGGAGGCTGAGGAAAACAAGAAAAAACACCAAAGTCATTAGCTGCTCTGGGCTGAGGACAAACAGAACTACACCCAGGAGTTAAATACAAGTCTCCAATATAATCATGTACAATCCTTTTCATCAAACTGTCTCAGAGGTACATAAATATAACTTAAATAAGTGCAAAAGTCACACTGAGCAAACAGCAAATAAACTTCAGCATTCAATTGCCAACCTAAGAACCTTTACCATAAAGACTAGAGATATACATCAGTGTTGACATAAACATGAACCAATAAATCAGTCAAGCAGGGTGGTCTGCATATAAAGGCTGCATGTAACAGCATAAATGGACCAAAAAAACAACTGTTTCTATGAGAGTCAATGAAGCAAGCAACAATATCGCAAGTGGTCCTTAAATCTAATTTGCAACATATCTTATCTGACCTTATCCCACTCAGTCCAGTCTTAAACAGGGAAAAACTCTGAGGGCATCTGGTGGACTGCTGGAGGGATGTTGAGCCAGACTGGGACAGAACCATGACAAACACTTGAAAGGATCCACTTTTAGGCAGGGCAGAACAGGAGGGATATCTGGGCATTGAGTATTTTCTTAGAGGAAATATTAAGTATCATTTCCTTGAGTTGCTGCGTGTCCATGTCTGGTGTCCAGTTCTTGGATATGCGTTTGCTTTGCCTGCATTTCTTCGTCCTCTTTGGTCCAGTTTCTTGCAGTTGTCTAAAAAAAGGATTGCTTGGTGGGATTGCAGAGTCACTATCAAATATGAAATCACTTTCCATAGAGTGATCTCTCCGGTGGTGGTTGGGTGTTTGTCGGTGTGCACTGTGTGCAGCCCTGGTCGTTGGCGCACCAGTGTGTAATTGGGTGGGCATTTCTGGTACAGCTTTAAACTGGTTTCATTCATAATTTACAAATACATTTTTTTAATGTTTGTGTTAATAATCATGTATCCTCCTTAGCTCCCCTCCAGTACGGAGTCCCTCAGGGTTCTGTCCTTGGGCCAATCCTGTTTTCATTGTACATGCTCCTTCTGGGTCAGTTGCTCAGCCGCTTGCATGAAATGTCATATCACTGTTATGCCAATGATACTCAGACCTATTTCTCTGCCAAACCCAATAACTTGAACCAACTGTCCTCCCTCCATGAGTATTTAGCTGCTACCAAAGAGTGGATGACTCAAAATTTCCTCCATCTAAACCCTGACAAAACTGAAGTTCTTTTAATTGGTCTTGAAATCTTTGTCACTGCAGCCACTCAGTTTATTGGCCCACTTCACCCAAACATTAAATCCACTGCTAAGAGTCTTGGTATCACCTTTGACGAGTATATGACATTTAACCATCATGTTAATAAGCTTGTCCAGTCCTGTTTTCTTTAGTTAAGAAATATTGTAAAAATAAGACCTACATTGTCCCCTACTGTTCTTGAACAATTAATCCACACATTCATTTTCTCTCGGTTAGACTACTGTAACTCCCTCTACACCTGCCTCAGTCAGCCTGCTCTAAAATGGTTAGAGTTAATCCAAAATACAGCAGCTAGACTTCTAACCAGAACTAGCCATGGGTCCCACATTACCCCTGTTCTTGCGTCCCTCCATTGGCTTCCAATAAAATTCAGAATAAACTACAAGGTCCTGCTGATTTCATATAAAGCACTCCATGACCTCGCCCCTAGCTACATTTTTGAGCTCCTCGTACCTCATTCCACTTCACAAACTCTTCGATCCTCAAATCTCGGCCTTGTGTCTATCCCCCGCACAAACCGCAAATCAAAAGGTGACTGCACATTTGCATTCTTAGCCCCAACTCTGTGGAATCATCTTCCACAATCTGTTAGATCGGTTGAATCCTTGGACTGTTTTAAACGACGCCTCAAAATCCATTTATATCAGGAAGCCTTTCTATAGACCTCCCTTCTTGTTCACATGTCCTGTTTTATTCCATTTTGGTTGATTTCTCTCTGTGTTCAATTTTGCATATGTGTCTGTAAAGTGCTTTGTAACTGTGTAACTGTGCACTAAAAAGTGCTTACTTACTTACTTACTCAATATAATGTCCACTGAAGTGATGGAAACATGACTGTGTGTTTGTGTGTGTGTGAGACGACAGTTGAGTCAGGTCAAGTTAATTTGTGTATCACATATATTGTCTTTGTGCCTTTGTTCACACACGATCTGATAAGAAGCTGTTAAACCAGTCACAGGCTGGATAATCTATGTAAGAGTAAAGAAAGGTGGACTGTATCAGAATGTGGGGACTTTGTCAGTGCGTGAAAGATCAGATTAAAGAGAGCACCAATAATGGATTACACACTTATTAGGATCCAATACGTGATTGCAACCTCATAAAGGCAATTCATGAATGACATTGAAGCTGAATATGTGGTTACAGAGACCTGACAGTCTTTGGAAGAACATATCTACTAAAATGATGCTGGAGGCTCCGTGAGTGCAGTGCTGGTGATAGATATCCAGCTGTCTTCACTATCCCGTCCAGTTGTTTCTGCTCAGAAACTTTGCATTTCCTGAATCAGACAGTGTTGCAGCATGTCAGGACGCTCTCAATGGTTCCCCTGTAGAAGGTGGTGAGGGTCGAAGTGTGCAGACTTGCCTTATTCAGCAGCGGTAGTTGCCCTTGGGAAGAGGAATGCAGTGTGTCTGTGTTACTTGACTGGATCTCTTCTTCTCCCAAGTGATCCCTTTATGTTGTTCCCCCTTTTATTTACAATTAGAGGTGGATCTTCAAAGTGGAAGAAAATTCAGGGTCAGACTTTAGGATAAAATTCAATCTTACTGCAGTAGAGTGGACAGAGTATGGAGTGATACATATAGACACTGTCTTTTGTTTTCTAGCACTCTTTTTAAGTAAATCATTGAAAACGGGAGCATAAGTGTCAGCAGCAGGACCTATGTTTGAAGAAAAAAAGTGACATCATTTAATCTGTCAGAAACACTGTTAGCAGTAAAGGAGCAGGTGGACCTAAATGCAGGAAACTGCAGGCAACCAGAACTTGAAAAAAACATCTTTATTACAGACTGAGTGCAGGCAGCGCAACACTGCACTGAAACACAGGACTGAAATATTAACTGAACTAACGAGGAAATGAGGTGCAGGTGGTGAGATGTGCGGAGAGATTCAAATGAGGAAAATGAGGAGATGAAACAGGGGAACAGGAAATAAGCTGATTGGCTGGGGAAATCACTGGGAGCAGGGCAGGTGTGGAGGCTTCGTATAAAATATTTATACAAATGTCATGAACTAACGATTTTAAAGTGAGAAGAACTAAATGTAAAGCATGTTTTGAATTGACTGTATGTATGTTTCTCACTACACCACAAATAATCTGATCTACACCATCTTCTTCTGTTCACAACATGTCCAATAAAACTATATTAGATAGATAAAACTAAAATTACAGTGCCGTCTGTTCAGGAAAGAAACGGAGAGAGTGGATGGAAAGGAACAGACAAATTCTCATAACTTAAAACATTTCTCTTGTTATTCTTGACTCCTCCCCAGTGTGACATCATCATCATGATAAAACGGGAAGGATAAAACGGGAGTGGCTCTTCATCAAAGTCCATACTTGCTCAGCACTGTGCTGTTGTTGGATAACAGAGGAGAGAAAACAGTAAAGACTTTTAATTTGTCTTTTTATCACCTGACCATGGAAAGACAGGTTAACAGACGAGGACGTGATGAAGACTTTTGTGAAGGTCAGCACCTGAAACTGGGTGATTTGAAAGAGAGAGCTAGAGAGAAAAGTTTGAGAAACCAATATCTCTTCAAAGAAAACATCCCGGAGTACCCCCGGCCAGAGTTTCATGTGACTCATCTGCAACACGACACAGACAGAGATGGATTAAAAGGAATCAGACAGGATAATGGTTTCCGTGACCCTTTTAAACCTGCACCTCCAGGGTCTCCAAGGCTGCTGTGGTGGAATCTGATGGTGAGACCTGAGGTTATGCAGTCAGCTGAGAAGAGGCTCCTGGAGCAGGTCCAGATGCAGCAAAGCGTTCTGGAGAAGTTCGCCACCTCGCCTGCCTTCCTGAAGTCCTCCAGGCTGGGCTCGTACCGCTTCACCTTCCCCCTGGAGGAGCTGCTGACAGCCTACAGCCAGCAGGTACAAACCTGACAGGGTCTGTCAACACCCCAGAACTATAGTACACTTTACTGACATCCAACTAAAAGCAGCTCATTTGAAATGTACTCTGAGTAAAAGTTTACTTTGTTATAAATCTTTGGGATGAAATAATGTCATATGAATATATGAAGGATAAAAGATTATATAAAAGTCTCTGAGCTCTCAGTAGGTTTATAAATGAAATATAAAAGTCTTTTGTATTCAGTCTTCTAACTGAATCTCTGTGGTTTGGAGCCTCATCTTGTAGTTTACTGATGTCTTTACTCTCAGAGTCGGGTTCACGTCCTGCTGCTGCTTCACTTTAAAAGATTTCCATCTGTGAACCAGCAGGGTTTTTTATTGTGAAACAGTTACAGGGTTGTAGTGTTGAAGTAAAATGCCGTCAGATTTTGCTGAATTACTCTGAGTTCATATGTGTAGCTGTTGATCTGCAGTTGAATGATATGTTTAAGTGACAACAGTTTATGTCACACCTGTAAGAATCTGGTTGTTGTGTGACTCTTCTGTTAAATCCTGTTTTATTTCCTCCAGCTTTGTGCCAACGCTCAGCCCGTCATGCGAGTGTACAAGACCGTCCTGTACAAACAGGAAGTGATGTACGCTGTGCTGGTCCACAGCCCAGCCAATGAGAAGCTGTTCTCAAAATTTCCTTTGCTGACTGATGACCCGAACGCCATCTGTGCTTACAGAGATGGTCACTTCATCTGGAGACCTGAGGCCATGTGTGGGACTCACAGGTAAGAATATGTAATGTTGCTTCCACTGAAAAACTGCAGTTCAAACTGTTTAAAATCTGTGTAAAGAAAAATCAGAGATTTCTTTTGAAACACATTACACACGTTAGAAAATAATTGCTGAAAACGTGAAAAGACTGCAAACTATGCAGTACTGTGTTGTGGAGTTAGACCATTAAACTGTTTCACCATGTCAGGATTTGACTGAACCATTGACTGCATATAAATATGGACATCATGACAGTCCCCCAAAAGTGAAGCCAAAACATCTGTATTGCCCCCTGGTGGCTGGCTGCAGTATAGGTCATAAGTCCCGCCCCCTCCATGTTAGCGGATGGGACATGAGCCAAACTAAAAAATCAAAGCACTAAGCTTTGTAAATATTAACGCACAGTCCAGCACGCCCCTCTGGTCTTACCGGAGTCATAGCTGTTGTATCCGCCCCGAGGATGTAGCAGCCCGATAGCTCGATGGTGCTGCTGGGGATGCTGCTGTTAAGCCACGTTTCCAGCGGTTTCATCACCAGCAGCAGACGTGCTGCCAGCATTTCAGATCTCAGAATACTGCTTGTTTTTCCATGATTTTTGAATCCAATTTTATTTAAATCAGTCAAATTTGGTGGTTTACACATTTTTCTGTGGTGTGAAAAACTCACATTTTTTCACACCACAAAAAGCACATTTCCAGGTGTATATTTATACTGGGGCTTTACTGGAATATTTTTGCATGATTCCCAGTTATAAACTCCTTATTTATTTTTGTGAGGAGGTGTGGGTGTGTTTACTTGTGCTTTAGAACGTAACCGTGAAACACGGCTTTGTTCTCACCAGCACTGCTCGCTCTCTTCATCCACTCTCTAGCACACTCGCCATCTGCTGCTCTCTCTCTCTCTCTCTCTCTCTCTGTCTCTCTCTCTCTCTCTGTCTGTCTCTGTCTCTCTCTCTCTCTCTCTCTCTCTCTGTCTCTCTCTCTCTCTCTCTCTCCGTCTCTCTCTCTCTCTCTCTCTCTCTCTCTCTCTGTCTCGTTGAGCTGGGAGGAGGGACCATCTTTGAATACTGTGTTCACAAACATCAACTGACAAATCCTGCATAGTGAACCTTTAAAACATCTCCATTACAGCATGGGGAACACTCATGACAGTGACACTCCAGTGTTTTATAATATTAATCATTCAACAAAAGAACAAAACACTAACTAACTTACTACTTAAAATAAGCTTTCAGTTTATCAGTTTTGTAGTTTATTATACGTGTTGTTTCTGTTTCTGCTTTTTGTCTTTGTGTCAGTTACGAGTTGGTCCTCAGACAAGATGAAAAGCAGGTGGAGGTAAAGAAGCTGTCTGGACGTGAGTTTTATGTTTGGGATAATGTCGCCGTTACCCTGCATGTGGAGGATGGACAGGTACGATCATTTATTTCACTGTACAGAGAAAATATCTTTCCACCATTTCAGTTCACGTTCTACACATAAATCACACATGGTGGGTTTGGGAAAGCAGATTATGATATTTTTACGCTCAATATCTTTAACTGTGCAAAAATAAGTCATTACATAAATTAAATTAATATATTTAGTTTTTCTGTACAAGAATAAAAAGGAAACACTCCAGTAAAGTATAAATGTGTGATCAAATGATGGCATTCATATACATTTGACTTCAAATTTGTTTGGATAGTCTCAAGCGATTTCCTACGGAGCTCCTAAGGGGACATGGACATATATACGTATATGTATATATATATATATATATATACACACACACACACACACACACACACACACACACACACACACACACATATATATATATATATATATATATATATATATATATATATATATATGTGTTATAACAGCTGTCTTGTGGAAACTGTTGTTGCTCATCATCCTGTTCTGTTCTTCTTCTGTTTTAGGTGCTGAAGTTTGATCCTGACAAACTGAGAAAAAACCTCACGTACTGTGAAAAAGGAACGCCTCCAATCATGGACGTATTTGATGATTACGAAAGTGCTGGAGCTTTAGTGGAAGAGTTGTGGCCTGGCAGTGGTGTTCTGGTTAAGGCTTAGTCGGCAGAAGCACATGCAGTTTAGTCATTTTAGAAGAGAGTTGAGTCTCCTCTCAAGTTCAGAGCTTTTTCATTCATGTTTAGGGCCGTTTGTTTGTCAAAAAAATTTAAGGGTGAAAGAAGTTTTTTAAAGTATTTGATTCATAACCAGTTACTCATGATCTGTATTATGCAGATGTCTTGGCATGTGAAATTACATTTATATATCATGTAGACAGAAACAGGGTGAAGGGTGTTAAGATGAATGTCCTGCCCACCGTGGGGTCATTATGTAGCTTAATGTTAGCTTTAATGTGCAAAAGACATTTTCTCATTTTATCCAGATGTTTTTCAGTGTCTTGCCAAAGAATTCTTAACATCAGGTAATAAACTTATTTGAACCTTTTTATGAAGTGGCAAAAATTCTAGAAGGAATTTCAAGATGGGATAGCACTCTTAATAATATGTTTTAGGAATCTCCAATATTAATCAAGTTTTGACACTTAAGGATGCTGAAACATGCTTTTATTATGAGCCGCTTAAATTAAACATTTTTACTGTTAAAGTAAAATTAAAATGAAACTGAAATGACAGTTAGTTCAGAATGCTGCAGACAGGATTTTGACTAACACACAAAAGAAGAGATCACATCACCCCACTGCTCACTATCTGTTATAATTAGGGCCTGAGCCCAAAGGGCGAAGACCCTATTGTTTTTCGTGTGTTTGTTTCTTTATTATTATTCTTTATTAATACGCCACTTCAATCCTTAATTTGACCCCTTAAACATGCTCAAAAACTCACCAAATTTGGCACACACATCAGGTCTGGTGAAAAATTTGATAAAATGTAAAAATTAACCCCCGAAGTGCCAAAATGTGCTTGAGAGCGCCACCTATGTATCTAAAACGGCCGCCACGGCCCGTAGGATTTTGACTAACACACAAAAGAAGAGATCACATCACCCCACTGCTCACTATCTGTTATAATTCATGTTAAAGTCCTTCTGCTTGATTGTAAAGCTTTATATACTCTCATATAACCTTCATACATACAGTACAGCTTAAAGAAATACCTTTTTAATCCATCTTAATCAGCTCTTAAATGTTTGTCTTTGCTATTTATATCATGTTTCCTATTGGTTTTATTGGTATTGTTTCACAATCTTTCATTGTGTGGTTATCAACCTTTTTTAAATTGTTGTGTTCATTGTGGTTAAAACTGTTTGTAAATCACTTTGGGTCTGCATCTTAAATTTGAAACCTGCTGCAAATAAAATAATACATCATACTTCAGTTTGTGGTCCTGAAACAAACATTTAATTCAACTGAACGACTTAATAAACTTGAACTTGACACATTTTAATGTAATCAAGTACATTTACTCAAGTATTGTGCTTAATTACAATGTTGAGGTACTTGTACTTTACTTGAGTATTTACATGTGATGCTACTTTCTACTTCCACTCTACTACATTTCAGAGGGAAATATTTTACTGCACTACATTCATCTCACAGCTTTAGTTACTCTTCAGATCTCAATTTTATGACTAGAACAGATTACACATTTAATTAGTTGTAATTAGTTTATATCACTTTTAAAGATCTGTTTTCTCTTTGACATTCAAAGGTCTTTTTCTGTTGATCAGTGTCAAAAAATCCATATTAAATCGATTTTGATTCAGTATATATATATACACAATATATATATATATCACTGCATGGAAATATTTTGCATGAGGAGTACTTTTACTTTTGATAAACTTTAAGTAAACTTTGCATCTTATACTTTCGTACTTTTGCTTAAGCGAGTGTGATTTTGAATACAGGACTTTTACCAGTAAAGGATTTATACTCTGATATTTCTAATTTTACTTAAGTAAAAGGTCTCAATACTTCTTCCACCAATGCAGCATATATACTGTATGTGTATATATATATATGTACACCTATGTATCATATATCATATATCATATAAAACATAAACACAGTAAGTTGTACTTACTGACAGTAACCACCAGATGTCAGTGTTCATTGCTCTATTAGGTGTGTGTGTGTGTACCAAGCGTTCCTCATGCTCTGTCTGTTTACAGTCAGACTCGCCTCCCATTTGGGGACAAAACTCAAGTTCCCATAATGTAAATCATTGAAGGTGACAGTTAGTTTAAGTCTCCAGGAAACGAATACAAGTCAACGTAATGTGAAGTGATGGAAATCTTAAAGATTCAGGATTGAAGAGCTTTTATTTTCACGTGCACAGCAACACAGAAGGCAGTGAAATTTGGCTTCTTCGAGCTCCAGCTCCAGAGTACAAAATAAATATTTACAATTGTAAAAAAAAAGAATAAAAGAAAAGAAAAGGTGAGAGAAAAGAAAGAGAAGAGAGAGATGAAAGACGGCAGTTCTGACCTGGTGATGCACTGAGCAGCTTCAGTGCCTCTGCAGGGCTTTGCAGTCACGATGCAGCCAGGGAGAACTCTGTAGGGCTGTGCCCGAATACAAGTACGTTATTCGGCAAAGCGTAAATAGTGAGGTTTTCTTACAAATATTTATTTCATACAAATATTTTAAAAATTATTTGTTTTTGGGAAGGAAAAAAACCCATCAAATACCAGCACACAGGTTGGTTACATCGCTATCTCAGTGTCTCTCCTCTGCTCCGCTGTGATGTCTCAATGAGGGGAGTCACATCCACCTGCTACATGACGCACATTTCCTAATTTGGACATCACTCCCGGAGTTGGGGGTGTTCCCCAGAGATAAAACTGAACTACTGCAGCCTGGTCGCCAGAATAAAACGTCGGCACTGTACGTTTCTGCAAATCACAGAAACGTTGAATATCTGCGTTTCAACAGGTGAAATACGTAGCATATCAACATTTCAACAAAACATATTATATCAACATTTCTAAAGTGACGTAGTTCACATGTGATCTATATGAGTTGATCTTTCCTATATAGGAGGAGGAGGAGGGGCAGTGGATGGTTAGTAAGTTTGTTGGCAGCAAGTTGGAAATCAGCAGAGAACTCGGTTCGAGACCACCTCGAAACCAATGTCCGCTTCCTGTTTCAAAAGCGGCTGTTTTTAGCGAGACGTCGGGACATTTGCAGACGTTTTTCTGGCGAGAAAATCGTCTTTTTTAGTGAGACATCGGCCGTTTTTATTTTATTTTTTGTTTTTATTTCCACCCAAACCATGATCTTCCCCCAACCCTAACCAAGTGGTCTTTATGCCTAAACCTAACCAGACCTTAACCACAGCGTTTTCACACCATAAAACATCATTATTCAACAGGTGGAAATGTTAATATGCTACGTTTGTAGAAATGTTGATGTGATACGTATTTCACATGTTGAAATATAGATATTCAACGTTTCTGTGATTTGCAGAAATGCCAACGTTTTCTTCTGGCGACTGGGTTGGCTACTCACACACGAAGTGCTCCGAAGGAACGCTCCATAACCTATAGTTCCCCTTCTCCTTCTCCACAAAGTTAGGTTGTATGTTGAAGTTCTTCCCTACACGTTACACGGTGTGCCGTCTCTGCATTATGGGTGTATAAATAGGTAGAGGTCTGTCTGCGATGAGGCGATGAGTAAAGTTTTAGCTCAGTAATCAGCGCAGTCTATGATCTGGGAGACGAGTTCTAGAAGGACCTCCTTCGTAAGCTTGTTTATTCATGAACGATATATATAGTTTGTTTACGTAGCCTCCGGAGCCGGAGGAAGTCTCCTGAAAGCTGACCAATCAGAACAGAGTGGGCTCATCAGGAGGCGGGGCCTTAAAGAGACAGGAGCTAAAACGGCCTGTTTCAGACAGAGGCTGAACTGAGGGGCTGCATAAAGGACCAGTAGAAGATAAATAAGGAGTTTTTATTCCAGTAGAGCCCCAGAATATAAATATAGAGGCTGGAAATGTGCAGAATATGTCCTGGTTAAGTCATAATAAGTCGCCTCCAGTTTTTTTTTCTTTGACAAATGCAACGTGCTTCTGTGTGAACTGACAGACTGCTGCTAATGTGACTGAACACCTGAATTTGAACTTATTGTAGTGATTTAAGTTCAGGTGATGTGTCGTCAACGTTAACGTTAAGTCTCTGTCGTGTGAATCATCTCGTCATTTATGTGAACTGAACTGGATTTCTGTACATTTCTTCCATGTTTCCCTCCCAGCGGAGACAGTTTGATCTTTAACATTTGTCCTCTGGATCAATATTGTCTTCAGCTTTTATGCACCTCAGAGTAAATAATGTGAGTGTGTTTCTGCTGCGTTTTACTTCAGTTCACGAGAGATGAACTACGTTAATATTCACGTTCAGCCCTGGAGTTTTTATTCTTGTATTTTGCTTATTTTACTGATTTTATAATGAATTAAATCATATTTTGACTCCTAACTGCTGCCAAATTACAGATGTTATCATTATTTTTCAATAAACTACATTAATCAGTCCCTCCAGGAAATTAGGATTTTGTGATCACAATAATTAACACAAATTCAAGAAATCTCCACAATATTTCACTAAATTACAGCAACTTTTCCACATGAAACGTCCAAATCAACAGCTGCTTGTGGTTTGGACCAATCGTGGCGTTTGGTGTAGCGGTAACTGACGTCATTCAGGTGGAAGATGAACAAATCTCACCTGCCAACAAACACGATGCCATAGACGAGCAAAACAATCCTCAAATGTTCCCAAATGTTCCCAAATGAGGTTTTATCCAGTAATAAAGGTTATAAATGGAACTTAAGTACAGTATTTTCTGTTTTATAGAACTTTGAGTCCTCATGGTTCTCATGTTCAGAAAATACATTAAACATTAGAGCTGAAATATCGATGTTTCTGTGATCTGCAGGAAGCTTTTTTATCCAGGAAGTCATTACATGTGACTCTTCACTGGTAGCAGTTTAAAATAAATCACTTTGCTTGCAATTTTTTCCCAATTTTTGGAGAAAAACTGCTGCAAAAGTCAATCGATTTTTGTCACTTTTTACATCTTTGACATCAAGAAAACATCATCAAGACTCGTAAAGTATAAAGTTTCCTCAAACATCTTTTGGTTAACTCTCATATACATATATATACATATTGTTCTTATTCTGCACAGTTTCCTCTCAATATTCATCTCCACACTGAACCACAAATCATTTTTCACTCATAAAAACCCGATCAGTCATTAATAAATGGGAGATTAATCCTTAATTAATCTCTCAGAGAGCAAAGAGATTAATACTTTAGATTTTACACTGTTTGTTTACGGAGAGAAAACTTTCACAGTCTCACTACATTATGATCCAAAGTCCCCTGAAACAGGAGAACATCACATCCGTCATGATTTCTAAGAACGTTATTTAATGTGCAGAACGCAACATGTGTAAATTGTGATGTTTGAGTTTTTCTATAAAAACGGGACAAATTTAACTTTAAAGTTTTTTATATTCTGTCAATTCTGGTTTACTCATAAAAGAAACATGTTTAAAGGTGTTTTTACTGATTTCAAATGTACAAATGGGTCAAACGGAGTTACAGCATTTCACTTTTTTTGACAATAAAAGCCTCTCAGAGTCAGTTTGGGGAGAAACAGAGACGACGTGAAGAAAAAGAGGAATATTTGATGTGAATAATGGAGTCTTCTGTGTGTCTGCGACGTCTCCACACAGCCAGCATGTGTGTGTGTGTGTGTGTGTGTGTGTGTGTGTGTGTGTGTGTGTGTGTGTTACACAGAGTCCTTTTGTTCTCAGTATTTCCTCACATCACTGTAAACTCACTGTGTTCATCCTCGTCAAATGTTTAAACATTTAAATTCATTTTATTTCTGTTTTCTTTACATTCATCACCGACAGAAACATTTAATTTTTTTTCAGATTAAAGGACCAGTTCCCAGTGTTCCCAGTGTGTTAAACCAGCAGCAGTCAGGTGTCTGTAATCATTCGTGTTTGTTCATTTAAGGTTTGAGTTAGTTCACACTGAACATCACTGACAGTAAAAACACAAAACTTCACAAAAAAATCTATAAATCTGTGTAAAAGTGTTTCCTGTCTGAGGTGTAACAGCAGCTCAAATGTAAACAGACTGAGTGAACAAATGATGACGTCGTGAATCACGTGACTTCAACGTCACTGAAGAGCTGAAAACATCAGATCTGTGTGGAGCGATGATGATGAGGAGACTGTAACCTTCCTCACATCAACACATGAAACTAACAGAAACGTCATATTTCCATCACGTTTCCCATCGTTTGAACTTCGACCGTCGCCGCACAAAGAGACTCTACATGAGATTTGTTGACGTTAACAAATATAGAAGAGTTAACTGCTTGTTGACGGCTCCAGATTTGTGTATCAGAACTTTGTTTTTTCTTCTTTCCTCTCCCATTAATCATCTCACGACCCCTCAGATTTATCTGCTGACCCTTTGGAGGGGCCCGACCCCTAGGTTGGGAACCACTGGACTGTTGTATTGGTACTTTTACTGCAGTAAAGGATCTGAGTACCTCTTCCACCTCTGTATAATACACAGTAATCAGTCTGGACTATGGAGATGGAGAGAAGACATTTAGACGTGTGATATTTGAATATTTCAGTAGTTTTTTTCTTTTTGGACAAAAGATTTTACACAAACATCCGACTTTCAGTAAAAATGCAGCACGATTCTCTGTTTCTAACTTTAAATTAAAGACTTCAGGCTTCCTTCACTTGTTTCTGTGTTTTAAATGTGATGAATGATTCATGAAGATGAAGAACGTTAAAACACACAGCGGACATTCAGAATATGAGACAGAGAATCAATGAGGACTTCATCATCGTCTGTCCAACACACACACACACACACACACACACACACACACACGAAAACAAACAAGACAGTAGCACAGTGTGCGTCGCTCGCCCCTCCCTCACCCCTCCGTCACAGGGTCACACTGTGTTGTTGTCGAACTGGACAATGAACACACACACACACACACACATACACACGATGGCCGCCGCCTCGCCTCGCCGCTGTCCACCGCCTCAGACCTCCACCTTCGTCATCGTCCTCATCGTCCTGTCAGGTGAGACGCAAAACCGCTGACATCACGAACACAAACACACCTCCAGATCCTCCAGTTTTCTGACCTTCATCTTCATCATGATGCGACATGTGAGCAATATTTAGTTGGATCTGTTGACAGGAAGTTGATTGTTCATTGATTATTGAACATTGGTGATTGTTCATTGATTATTCGCAGCACACAGAACATCTGAGAGACACTGATACACATCTGGATTACTCAGTATTACTTCTGTTGTTTTATTTATCTCATTTCAAACTGTTCTTATCTGTTTTCTGACTTCTTTTGAATTCATCCTGCGCTGCTGTAACATGGAAACTCTTGACTGAGGAATCATATCGATCTAATCTTGTTGTATTGATTCATATCTGGTTGTAAATCATCGTATCCTAACTCTTTGTATAATTTCTTAATGTATTGTCTCATCGTATCTCTTCCTAACTCATGGTATCTTATCTAATCATTCCATCGTATCTTCATATCATATCTCATCTCATTGTTTTGTATCAAATTGTTGCAGAAAAATGTACCAGAGCAAAAAAACTCTCTCTTGTAAATAAAAAGGGAGTCAGAGGTCCAAGCAGCAAAGTGTTCTTTACTGCCGGCAAAAAAGGGGAGCAAGTAGCACTTTTACAAAGAACCAAATCGCTCCAAAGTTTTTTCTTTGGGGCATTGTTTTTATGTCCTTGGGTCGGCTTAGGTCACACCTTATCATCCACCCTCCCTAATTTTTGACCAATTATTATGTTACTTTTATCTCCGTCACTCGTTGTTGGTCAAAACTCTTCAAAACAGGTTTTGAGGTGTTTGAGGATATGTACTGGCATATTCAATTCTACCTAATTATATCCAATTTTTATATTATATATAGTATCAGGAATCATTTTACACCCTTATTTCTTGATCTCCTCCAGAGAGTATGTTTGAAAGGTGAAGACTTTAGCAGACCCAAGCAAAGTGACATGTAATACAAACACACTCAAATTTCTCCAGTGTATGATTATGATTCTTCTACCGTGCCTCTATACGTACAGTGTGATTAAATATGGTTCATGAGATTATAACTACACCAATACAAATTGTATCCCACTAGCCCTTATTGCTTATAAACTTATAAAATCAATCTGCATAGCTTAATATTGTCTTTAAGCACACCAATGACTTTTAATGAAAATACACCACAATTGTTTATCTTAAACTAATATAAATGATAAACATACTTCCAGTATATTTCCTCTCTCACCTGTCCAGGTGTGCCTGGCTCCATGTCTGCAGTTTTGGGGCCACAGTAACGACGTAAACACAAGGCGACGTCTTTAACCGTTGAGGTGTTTCCTGTGTGTAAACTGTGTGTCTCTCTGCTGCAGGCGGCTGTTTTTTTTCCGTCTGCTCTTTTAAAGTGGCGGAGGGGGGCGTGGCCTCTCTGTCCTGTCAGTACTCCGTGAAGCGTTTCGGCCTGAGTCGGGTCTGCTGGGGCCGTGGTTGTGGAACCTTCTGGTGCAGCAACATCCTGGTTCAGACGGACGAGAACGGCGTCATCTCCAAGGTCAGATTACCCACAAGCACCCAAAAGTTTCTCTCATCACATAGTTTCAAACCTGAACTGTTTGGTTCCGTTCGGTTCTGGTGTGTAAAGGTGTTTTCAGACCTGCACTTTTTAGGCCGGTTACCTACAGACCTCATTTGGACACCTGAAGCTTCATATTAGCTTTCAGAACCAGAAAGCGACTGTGCTGTTTTTTTTTTTCCTGCTGCTGATCGGATCCTGACTCTGGTGCTGCAGGTGGAGGACCGGTACCGGCTGACGGGGGACGTCTTGGACGGTCAGATGGACCTGGACATCCTGGACGTGAGGCGGACGGACAGCGGGCCGTACTGCTGCAGGGTGGACATCGACGGGATCTTCAACGACAAGAAGGTGATCATGAACCTGAGAGTCGTCAAAGGTGAGCAAATGTCTTTTTTTTTGACAAACATTTGATGATTTCAGCTTCTCAAATGTGAGAATTTGTGTCTTTTCTTGGCCTTAAATTACAGTAGATTTAAAGTTTGGTAGTGGGATACTGTGAAAGATGAGTGAAAGTTTTCTTATGTTTTATAGATGAAACAATCCGCTAAGAAAATAATCATTAGCTGAAGCCCTAAAAGGACCAAACCAGTGTTTTTACATGTTTTATCACAAATTATACCGTTTGTGTCAAGTTTATATGAGAGACTCGTCTTTATTTCTAATTTCTCCTGTTTTATTTTTGATCATATTTTAATTCCTGTTTTGCTGCTGTTGATAGAAACTCAACACTTCCTCCATGTTAACCTGCTGTTGTCTTGATGAATTCAGTGTAATATCTTTTTCCTGCAGCGGTCAGTCCGTCAGTACACCAACCGCTGCTTCTTTAGCTTTAACACAAACTCTGTTTTCTTTCACAAATTAACTCCAGTCGCTTCTACTTTGCCATTTTTTCAGTCGCTGTTAAGCTGCTGTCAATGAAAACTCATCACTTCCTGCAGATGTTGTACATTAAAAGTCTTCCAGTGGCTAAGATGGGCATATCAACTCATTTTCCTGGTGGACTTTTAATGTGAAACATTTGCAGGAAGTGTTTTATACGCTACCTTAACAGCAAAACAACAAAGTTGGAGACATTTGAGTTAATTAATGAAGCACAGAACAATGAGTTAGAGTCAGACGTGAATTAGTGCTGCTGTGGAAACATTATACTGAATCTACCAGGTGAGCTGTTGTAGTTCAGGTCAACTGGGGTTCATTTTGTATCTGAGGGTTAATCTGTTTTTTCCCTCTCAGCTCCGGGCACCAGTTCTCCTCCAACAACAACAACAACAACAACAACAACAACAACAACAACAACAACAACAACAACAAAGCTGGATCGGGTCATGGAGCCGTCGACCTCCACAGGTGAGACGGTGTCTATTCACCTGTTTTATGACCATTTTCAATTTGAAATTTCAGAAAATTCAACAACTCTGAAAGTTTCTTCAAGTGTTGTTGCAAAAACCATCAAACGTTGTGATGAAACTGGCTCTCATGAGGACCGAACCAGGAGAGGAAGACCAAGAGTTCCTCTGTTGATTTAGGGTTACAAGCCTCACAAATCACCAATTAACACCTCAGATTAGCTCCAACATCAATGCTTCCCAGAGTTCAGGTAGCAGACACATCTCAACATCAACTGTTCAGAGGAGACTGCATGAATCAGGACTTCATGGTTGAACTGTTGCAAAGAAACCACGACTGAGGGAGACCAATAAGAAGAAGAGAAACATCAGGAATGGACGGTAGACTGGTGGAAATCTGTACTCTGGTCTGGTGAATCCAGATGTGAGATGTTTGGTGTCTTTGTGAGAACAACGAAGGTGAACGGATGGTTCCTGCATGTGTGAAGCATCACATTTTCAACATGGTTTTCCATCGTTTGAGCTTTGACTGTCGCTCTTTTAATGACATCATCTCGTTGTGTCTCTTCTTCTGCAACAGTTTAATGGCACCGACTGGACAATTAGTGCCACCTGCTTTTTATCTGCTAATATTCACACAACAGGAAACAAATTCACTGCATTTTCTATTGATGATTTTCTGAAAAATTGGTGAAAATTTGTTCTACATTTGGATGAAACTTGTCTTTTGTTGTCTGCCTCTCTGTAGTAAACTGGAAAATGCTGCTGTCGTCTCATCTGGACCTCCTGAAGAACTCCACCCTGCTGCACTCCGACACCGTCACTGTGAGTTACAACGACTGCACCTAATGTTTTAATATTATTAATATTATTTAATAGTTGCTGGATTAACCTGCTAGGAAGTCCAGCAGCTCAGACCTCCATTCCTCCTTCTGTGCTAATTTTATACCTGGACTCAGGTTTGCTTTGTGCTAAATTAATTTAATACACATTTAGTTATACACCACATAACAGAAATGTATTAGAACTAGATTTTGATATTTTGAGAAAGATGTTCAGATTGATTCCTCTGTACGCTAAATATGAAGCCAGGGGCCCGACCCCTATGTTGGGAACCACTGGACTAAACTAGCTAACTGTATATAAAGTAGTGTAAACTAGCTCCACCTCCAGCAGCTACAACAGTAACATGCTGCTCTAACACTGATGCTTCACTATTAATAATCTAATGATGTCATATATAATCGCAAGCAGCATTGAACGGGTCCTCGCACCTCTGCACACGTCGGGCCGCGGTGCAATCAAAGGGTTTCTGTCATGGGCATGTAGATGTTTTCTGACCCGGCTGTTTTCAGACAGTGCAAGAAGGAGATAAACATCACTTCCTTTGTCCACTATTTTTCCTGCTGCTGGGGCTGCTTCAATGAAATTTCATAGGGGGCGCTATTCAGCCAGTTTGCATCACTGATGGAATATTGTCATGTAGACGTGTTCAGGCCGGGACTCTTATCAAACATGTAAAGTTTGGTGCAGACTGGAGCTTTTACAATAAAGTTATAAAGTGATGAGTTTGTGTGTAAAACAAATTAATTTCCTAATTTTCATCAAGTATAATTTTAGAAAAGTAAAGACTTTTAACCCACATGACCTGGTCAAAGTTTGATTGACATGTGTACTGTCAGGTGTATATGTCAATAAGTAACTGCAGCTGGACACAGAAAAATACTCATATATTTGAATGGAGAGTGTGAGCGAACCGCTAGGTGCTCGGGACCTAATAAAGGAAAAACTGCGGTACAGAGCTACAAAATTTAGTTTTGATGGTATTTTTCTACAGCACTTTATCACTAAACTGTCACCCTCACTCCATTTTTTCTCTTCCCCTCATAGATCATCCCCACTACTGAATTATAAATATAAGACCTATAATTATTGTAAAATAAATGACAATAACACCAAACTTCATACAAAGTTTGTATATAATCTACTGTATGTATATAGGCCTTTCTACTGTATCCTACAAAAATGAGCTGCATTCAACTCCCACACCAGTGGCAACTGGTGACTCAAAAAATTGGGGAGGACAGGAGGAAAACCAACATACCGCATCAAACTATATCATTGTCCCACCTGATGAAATCAGAGGGGTGGGGGGCAATTTTATATGCCAATAAAACAATTTGCTTTCAAAAACAAAAACCCCTGAGTAGTGCAAAGGCTGCTTCTTTAAAGACATTTAACATATACATATTGTTTCTAAGCAAAGAAGAGCTCATTTTAGCCATGGACTGGTTCAGATGAGTGATTTTAACAACAAAGTGAAATTCAAATTTATAGTATTATACTATTGTGACAACAGATTTATGTTCTCATCAAAAACAGACAAGATATCACATGATTTACACGTGTTTCCTATGTATTTTCTTAGTGTACAAAAATATATAAAGTACCACAAATCTTATAATATGATACAGGAACAGATCAGTGCTGAATACTAGAAAGACTGAACACTAAAAACATTCACAGATCTAAAAGTGTAGATTCACATCAGAAAGTATTAATGCATGTATCAAATACATGACTTACACACTCTGATCTATGTGCATGACATACAAAATATAGTCTACAAAGTTGACATGTTAACACTAGGGGTGCAACGGATCACAAAACTCACGGTTCAGATCATATCACGGATTTGAGTCAAACAAATAAAACTTTGTTTTCTATTTATTCTGTAACACACAGCACGAAACAGCAATGAACTTTTGCCCATGGTCTTAAATGAAAACAACATTTAAGATGTCCAATGTTTAAATAAAATAAAATGAAATATATAAAATATTCAATGCTCAATTATTGCAATATGAGGCATGATACCTTCCTCTTTTAAACACGGTAGTGAATGAAACAGCCTCTGTCCACATCATCAAAACCTGATGATAACTTAGAAACATGAACACACGTCTTGTCCTGCAGCTTGTTGAACGAGCCACCAAACAAACGTTCACCGCTAATGTCAGTTAGCAGCTAGATGCTAATTAGCTGCTCAGCTGAAGCACATCAAACAGCAGGTAAACATACCTACAGATGTCACATCGGACCCGTTAGATGCTGGTTTGATTGTTATCCTTCAAAATCCCTGTTAGCGACACGCTGTCTGCCCATGACTTGTACTTACAGCAGTTTGTTTACTTTGTCTTAAATGAGCCCTTTGGGCTCAGGCCCTAATAATATATCAGTCAGAGGAACCAAACCACTACTTTTACTGCGATACTTTAACTACATCAAGCTCATAATACTTATGTACATTTACTGCAATACTTTAACTACATCAAGCTCATAATACTTATGTACTTTTACTGCAATACTTTAACTACATCAAGCTCATAATACTTATGTACTTTTACTGCAATACTTCAACTACATCAAGCTCATAATACTTATGTACTTTTACTGTAGAAGGATTTTTAATGCAGGACTTTTACTTGTAATGGAGTACTTTTACATTGCTATATTGGTACTTTTACTGCAGTAAAGGATCTGGATGCTTCTTCCATCACAAACAGCTATCCTCACTCTGTTAAAAGCTCTCTGATTAACATTTTACATCTCATTTGATTAAGCTGAGCAAAAAGAAAATTAGCCAATTTTTATATTAATATTGAAATTAGGTACTTTTTAAGGAGTATAATTTATATGTAAACCTCTCTCTCTCTCTCTCTCTCTCTCTCTCTCTCTCTCTCTCTCTCTCTCTCTCTCTCTCAGGTGGAGGACTCTCTGCCGTCTCTCTCCCTTCAGATCAACGTTCCCGTCCTCTCTCTCTCCCTCACTATGTTGCTGATCTTGGCTTCAGTTTTTCTCTTTCTGGCCTTCAAACGTACGTTTTCTTCTTGTCATGTTTCATTCAGTGTCTCCATGTCAGAGTTTAGACACATTACATCGAGAGAATATAAACCAGGATATTGAAATAGTGTTGTTTGTTATTATTGTGCGGCTGTTTCAAACCACACAACTAAATATGTTTAAAAGTCTTTAACGTAACCAGAGAGAATGTGGATTTTATGATTTTCAAACCTTGTTTTCGTTCTGCAGGTGGAATATACAGACGAGCCTTAAAGACCGGCTGGTGAGTAAAACAAACGAACCAAACTGGAGCTGAAAATCACATCATTTCAGATCAGTTTGACACTAAACTAGTGTCAGTTCTAAACTAAATACATTTACTCAAGTACTGCACTCAAGTTACAAATCTGAGGTACTTGTACATGTAGATGAGTATTTCCATTTTATGCTACTTTATACCTCCACTCCACTACATGTCATTTTATTTACCACTTATAGTCACTTCTCAGATTAAGATTTTATGTAAAATCATATATTTTAATATTCTAACTGTTGTTTAAATTGTCTGCTTTTTTGTTTTTTTAAAGTGTGTTCTGCACTTTGAGCTGCTTTAGTGTGTAAACGGTGCTAAATAAAGTCTATTATCACTATTATTATTATTATTATTATTATTATTATAAAACATATAATGCAGTACTATTACTCTTAATCTACCCAAAGTATCTAAAACTGGTTCCACAGTGATGAACTACATTAAAATGCTCTTATGTGTATTTGTTAGTGATAAAAACAAACCATATAATAAACTATAATAATATAACACAGTCTATGTAATGAGTAGTTTCACTGTTGTAATGTTAAGTACATTTTGCTGATAATACTTCTGTAATTTTACTAGAGTAACATTTTGAATTCAGGACTTTTACTTGTAATGGAGTATTTTTAGACAACAGTATTTCTACTTTTACTGGTCTGAATAATTCCACCGCTGGTTTCAGTTCGGTCTGATGACTCGTGTTTTTCACATCGAGTTCAACTTTTGTAAACTTGAACCCGACTTGTTGACTTACAGAGTATTTTCCTCATTCTGTATTTTTCTTATTAACGACCTCGTCAGTATTACTGATACGTAGAAACATAGAAACGATTTGAAGCTCTGTGATTGGATGTTTCTTGCTGAAATGCACCATGGGAGTTGTAGTTAACTTGTACCTCACAGCTTTTTAAGTTTTTAAGTGTTCAGTTACTTTTTATTTAATATTGGATTTTTCTTTATCAGCGGAGTTACAAATGTTAATGACATTTTTAATGAGGTTTTCTTAATTTTGGAACAGAACCAGGAAGTTCTGAAAGTGACATTATGAAATAAAAAGTGAAACACAAAAGTTAGTTCTGGTTTTCCTTCGGCTCTCTATAAAAGCAGATAAACGACTGTCTGCTAATGTTTGGGTTTTGTTGTTTGTTTGTTTGTTTGTTTGTTTTGTCTTCCAGTTTTTCCTCTGAGGAACCTCCGCACATCATCTATGAGATCCGGATGAGGAGACCAGTTCAGGAGAACATCTACACTCTGGACTAGTTCAGACCTGGACCTGCTCCGCTCTGTCCACTGCTTTTTCTACAGAAACTGTGTAAAGTTTAAATGAGATTTAAAAAGGGAACATGCTGAAAGACAGTTTATTCTAAATCACGCCGTGTGTGAAACGCTTTCTGTGAGCTGACTATGAGCAGGCTGCTGCTGCTGCTGCTGTGAACACTTTTATTAGTGTTTCCTGTGGGAATAACCTATGAAACCCCAAAGTGTTCAACATTACATACAAAAAAAGAGATAAATAAACAGTGGCATGAAGATGAAACTTTAAAAAAAAGGGACATTATGAAATAGAAACTGAAAAAAGTGACATTAAGAAATAAAAAAATGATATTATGAAGTAATATTCAGTGACATGAAATAAAAAGTGGCATAAATATTTATTTTAGAATGATTTATTTAATATTGAACATGTTGGGGCTCCATAATAACCTGCCTGTACATTGTGAAAACACGCTGAATAAAAGTCAATCAAAACGCAGATGTGTGTGTGTGTGTTTGTGTGTGTGTGTGGTCCAGGTATCCCTGACGCCGTGGGGACGTATATCTGTTTGCACAGTCATGTTGTGGGGACCCCCCCCCCCCCCTTATGGGGACAAAAAGCAGGTCCCCTTAATGTAAAATAGATCATTTTAAGGTTAGTTTAGGGTTATGTTAAGGTTAGGGTAAGTGAATGTAAGTCAATGTAATGTCCTCTGAAGTGATGGAAACATGAATGTGTGTGTGTGTGTGTAATTTATTTCACATGTTCTCAGCTGCAGAAAATGTCTTTGATTTGCTTTTATCGCAGTAAAATATAAAACAACCACATACATGAATCTACTCAGTTCTTAATATCTGAGACTGGAACCAGAACCTGAGACGGAGCTGGTCCAGATTATATTCAGTTTCATCAGGTCCGTCAGGGTCCGGTTCAGCAAAACATCAGGTCGCTGTTCACTTCCTGTTTCCAACCACAAATCAACATGGTTTTGTTTTTAACTGTGACCACCAAGCCCACTAAGTGTTGCACACTGATCAGCTACAGTTCACTATTTATTACGAGTTTTATAATGAATAGAAGTCTATAGAGGCCCATTCAAGCCCATATTATCTCCAGTACTACTTGGCACCTGTAAACAGTGCAAACTCCACTCACATGTCAAAATAATCAGCTGTGCTTATTATGATGATTTATGTGCATTTTATGATTTATTATGAGTTTCATAATACTTTATGGAGGCTCGTGTGGTCCCACTGCATTTATAACTAACCACATAGATACAGCACAGTCTCCATTCACATGACACAGTCTTTCTTGTTTTTTTTGTTTGTTTTTATAAATTCTGCACACAATGGTTGTAAACAATGTATATTCTTGACCTTCTCCCCTCCAGTAATGTAGTTTAGTCAAACAGCCGTGTTCTTGTCATGTTTGTAATGTCATGTTTAACTACTCAAACTTGTCGAACACTAAGGTCAACCAAACAGTCGTATCAGGAAACTCTGGGAGAAACTCTGACAGCGTCTCCAGAAACCTGAAAGGAATCGGCACCTGCTGAGGAGTCGAACTACCAACCGGAGATGGACCGGCTGAAGCCGACCATGCTGGCCTGTGAGTATATGAATCGACTGGCCTTTCTGAGCGCTGACACCAGGCTCTTTAATATGTACATTAAGGTTAGCAGCAAAAACATGAAGTGACTGTTCAAAAGACCGTGAGCTGGTTGTTCAGGGATATTGAGCTTGCAATTGTCCTGAAAGTGTTTTTCCTCATTTCAAATTTTTCTTTATCTTTTGCTCTCATGATTCAACCAAGAGAGTTTCCTTCTGATCCAACCTGTCAAACTGTGAAACGTTGTCAAACGTTGTTGAAAATCTGAACAGGACTTTAACTTCCAGAACCACTGATGCCCGAGATATCTATTTAAAAAATATTTTCTGGACATATTTCTGCCTTTGTCAAGGAATTGATGTAGAGCTGATTGACCCAAAGTGAAGGAGAGCAGGATGTGTTACGCAGAAACATTTATTGAAGCTCGATCGAGGAGAACAGAGTTACAGTACAAGTGAAACACTGTGCACTATGCTGCTCAATTCTGCCGTCTACTCCTGGAAAAGAGTTTTTAAACCCTTCATCAAAAACCTTAACGTTACTACCTCCAAATAAAGTTATTCTTCACTCATCTGTGCCTCTATTGGGCATTGAACTATAAACAAGACACTACGCTAATTAAAGTTAACTGAAGTCATGTAGTCTGTAGAGAGCCAGCCTTATCAAGACAGCTGCTTATCCCAGCCAACCTCAGTACACAGAGGTCATGACCTACTGCTCCCAGGATAGAGGATGACCAAATTAGAGAGTTTGACAGTAGAGAGATGACAGAAAACGAGGAGACAGAGAGAGAACATTCTGCAGCAAAAGTCTACAAAGAGATCTTGAGATGTTTCTGATGTTAAACAGACAAATCCCAAAAACAAACTTTGTTTTTCTTGGTCTTGTCCTTTTCAGATATGAATGTGTCTTTTATACGTTTTGTGAGAAAGTGTTCTGGGCGGAGGGAGATGACTTTAAATAAAAATATTTTGCCAAAAAAGGGACATTAGACAGGAGGGGGCATTAATCAGCTGTCTTGATAAGTACAAAAAAACCCTTTAAGTTTCCTCTTGAGGTGGAGGGGAAAGTTTTTGTTGTCTATAATCTGCCAACTGTTTTCTTAATTAATAAAAATTAAATTTGGGAAAATAGTAAAAAAATGTCCAGTGAGTCCATGAAGTACTGATGAGGTATCTCTGATTTAAACATAATAAAATCTGATTTTCATATACATATACAGTAATTCCTGACATTGGAGAAGCTGATGTTGCTTGAAGAATGGCTGCAAAGATTAAACAAATATTAAAATAGTGCTAGTTGATTTTTTTGTTTTGTCAACTGACTAATTGATTAATTGACTAACCATCTTAACTCTTTAAAAAAAAAGTACATTAAATATAATCATTACAGTTATGGGTGATGTAATTCCCAGAAAGGTCCAAATAAAATCATCACATATGACGAATCTGTAAAACTGTACAAAGTTAGAGGTAATAAAGTCACTGTAGCTGCAGGAGACTTCATGACCCACCCGACCCTCAGGCTACCTCTGAGCTAAAAGCTGTGTTTCCATGGTAACAGTGAAGGACACTTTCTGACAGCTGACAAAAACAGGAAAAGGAGCGAGTACACTCTGATAACATTTTACTGCTGTTCACTCACTTCACTCATCACTGAATCTCACTGCAACATGTTACGGAGCAAAATATCTTTAAATAATGTTTGGGAGAAGAAACAATGTACTAAACGTCCACCTGTCTTTCAGTTCTGGCTGTCCTGCTCGCTCTGCTGTCATTAACCGGTGAGTACTGACACCAAACATGATGATAGTTAACTGATACACAACTTAAAGAGGAACTGCAGTGATTTTCCACCAAAGATCCAACTGTAGCCCTCAGTCACATTTCTCCCACAGACCTCCGTTGTTGTCCAAAAACTATTAAAAACACATCAGTGAGCCACACCGCTGCACTGGGTGACATGTTCCTTCATCATGAAGAGTTTGGTCACATTAGTTTGTTTAGAAATGGCTCCATTATACTGAAGTTCTTTGAGAAATTTATAATGTAGTACAAAGTCCAGAAGTTGTTGTTCCTGCACATGCTCAGTAGCATCTGCCTCACACAGAACTACTCTCTGGAGACTGAAAACATGATGCTGTTATTAGTCTTTGGAGCCGTTTCTAAACAAACTAACGTGACCAAACTCTTCATGATGAAGGAACATGTCACCCAGTGCAGCGCTGTGACTCACTGACGTGTTTTTAATAGTTTCTTGACAACAACGGAGTAATAAGATATATCAGGCTTTGATACACACACAATACTTTTGGATCCAAACATGAGATTTGTTGACGACATTAAATTACCTAAAAAGAAACAACCTGGCTAATGATATATAAAGTGATGTTAGCCTGTTGGACAAGCTAACGTTTTAAAATTTTATGGTAAGTGTACATTAATTATCATGACTTCATGCTTGAATTCATTCATGTAAAACCACATGAACTGTCAGGAATATACAAGAATGAACAGTATCTCGTTCATGTCTTAATATAAGAACAATTGTAACCACTGCAGTTTTTCATCAGAGTTATTAATGATGTTCACGTCTTCTTCATAGTTCAATTTGCAGTTAAAGGGACAAGCTAAAAACTGACCAGTTACGGTCGTGCAGATGTGTTCTGTTGAATTCAAAGTGCTTCATCACGTTTGTGGTGACCTGGTCTCCACTTTATTTGAAATTTAGAATTAAGTTGGATCCGACTCTGTTTTTTCTATGCTTTGCTAAGATTAACATGCTAATGTTGGCTACAAACCTCTTTATAAAAGATTGAGTTAGTTATATTTTCCCAATAATTCTTGAACATTTCACTCTGTGTGTCTTTCTTGTAGCTTTGGTTGAAGAATTTTTTATTTTCTAGATTTTCTTCTAGAATTTGCAAAACTGCAAACATTGTGCTGGGATTTACTGAATTTTATAGTCAACTTCGAAAACATGGAAATTAAAATGATGACACAGAAAGCTCTCATTCATGTGCACTCAAGGTCAAGCCAACTCTGAATTATCATCAACATCGTTGTCATCTTCATCATCATCTGAGGAGAGTACAGGGTAATAAAATCTGTTTTTTCTGTATTGTTTTTTTTCTTTTGAAATCTCAACAAATGTTTATCTCTAAAATCCTGTAAACATCTATTGTTTTTATTCACTGATTCACTGATTTTATTTCTGTGCACACCACAGCTCAATATGTGATGGTACATACTGTACATGCTCCCACTTGGCCAAATTATACAACAACATAATGTGAGATTTCATAGCTATGCTGACGACAAACAACTGTATTTATCTGTGTGTCTGGTCACTTACAGTGCATGACCCATCCCTTGTGGAATTATTCAGACACATTAATCAACAACAAATCAAATATTCAGATTTTTATACCCAATAACATCTATTACCCCCATATATTGATCTCATTTGTGCTTCGAAGCTTCGGCAGCAATCGTTCAAATTTATTCAGCTTTACTATGGGGGTTGTAGTCCAATGGGAGCAAGGGGCAGTGTTGGTAACTATATAATATTCACACACTACTAGTCACAAACCCCGACAGATTGCTTAAAATAATGACATAATAACAACTATTTCAAATTAAATGAGGACTAATTGTAGTTATTTGGGCTGAATCAAAGAAAGAAAGAGTTTTCTGTGGACTCTTACAAAAGGTTTGGGTGTAACTGTGAATCATTCCTTATTGTTAAGAAAGCGTATGGATTATGTCAGTAAGTCTACATTTATTCAACGTAAGTCAGATCATATCTTGTTATTTTTTCAGGTGCAAAGAAACTAATTCAGTCAAGAAATCAGCAAACAAAATTTCAGCTTGTACCAAATACAGCTGCCAGTTTTAACAAAAACAAGTCAAACAGAGAACATCACACCCATTTTAGCATTTTTGCATCAGTTCCCTTCCATTTCACGTTTTATAGCAAAGTGAGATTCTTCTGCCGTTACTTTGAACGTTGGTCGCAGCTTCAACGAGAAACAAGAACAGGATGTCTATGACCACCCAAACAGTGGGTGACATCACAGCTCACTACGTCCATCTTCATATGCCTTTATATGTCTGTGGTTGGATCCATCTTCTTCTTTCAAACATAGACAAATGTAAATGTGAATATGAATAATATCTTTACCTAATCTTAACTGGGTGCTTTGAGTTGCCTGAAAAGAATCATCAAAATATTAATCATGTTTTAGTTTCCAGGAGCGGCTTCTGCAGGGAAAACAATTTCAAATTGATTACAGTTTATAAAGGGAAAATCTAATCATCTAATTATTTTTTGGCATGAGCCATTTATTCAATTCACTTTAATGACCACACAGCTAAGCTGTTGGAGTTTGGTTCCAGTAAAGTGTGTAACAGCACAGACAAGAACATAAGCACAATCAGAAATCACAAATACGCACAGCACAATTTATCCATTGTTTTACAGCCACAACAGTGGCGACGGTTGGCTGCGGCGGACCTCTGATATAAGCATGTGACAACAGTGTTTCTGTAATTACATTCACTGCCAGAAGGGGGACCCATTTAATATGTTGCAGATGCTGATACCAAGAAATTTGAATGAAGCGGTGATGGATATGAGGGTTTTTGGAGTGTAATTTTCTCAAAAACATCTAACACCTGTATATAACACTTCTAACATCCCGCCTCCGTCTTTTTCCTTCACAGTGGTGGAGAAACCAAACCAGAACCTCCCATCAACAGGCAACCAACGGTTCCCATCGACAAAAACCCAACAGTTCCTATCATCAACAAACCAAAGTGTGCCTTCAGGAAGAAACCAAAGTGTGGCATCAGCAAAAATACAACAGTTCCTATCATCAACAAACCAAAGTGTGCCTTCAGGAAGAAACCAAACTGTGGCATCAGCAAAAACACAACAGTTCCCATCATCAACAAAACAAAATGTGCCTTCAGGAAGAAACCAAAGTGTGGCATCAGCAAGAAACCAAAAGTCCTTATCAGCAAAAAATCTAAAGTTCCCATCAGCAAAAATCCAAAAGTTCCCATCAGCAAAAAGCCAAAAGTTCCCATCAGCAAAAAATCAAAAGTTCCCATCAGCAAAAATCCAAAAGTTCCCATCAGCAAAAAGACAAAAGGTCCCATCAGCAAAAAATCAAAAGTTCCCATCAGCAAAAAACCAAAAGTTCCCATCAGCAAAAAGCCAAAGGTTCCCATCAGCAAAAAGCCAAAAGTTCCCAACAGCAAAAAACCAAAAGTTCCCATCAGCAAAAAGCCAAAGGTTCCCATCAGCAAAAAGCCAAAGGTTCCCATCAGCAAAAATCCAAAAGTTCCTGTTAGCAAGGAAATAAAAGTTCCCATCAGAAACAAATCAAAGTGTGCCTTCAGAAAGAAACCAAAGTGTGGCATCAGCAAGAAACCAAAAGTTCCCATCAGCAAAAATCCAAAAGTTCCCATCAGTAAAAAGCCAAAAGTTCCCATCAGCAAAAATCCAAAAGTTCCCATCAGCAAAAAGCCAAAAGTTCCCAACAGCAAAAAACCAAAAGTTCCCATCAGTAAGAAATCAAAGGTTCCCATCAGCAAAAATCCAAAAGTTCCTGTTAGCAAGGAAATAAAAGTTCCCATCAGAAACAAATCAAAGTGTGCCTTCAGAAAGAAACCAAAGTGTGGCATCAGCAAGAAACCAAAAGTTCCCATCAGCAAAAAGCCAAAAGTTCCCATCAGCAAAAAGCCAAAAGTTCCCATCAGCAAAAAGCCAAAAGTTCCCAACAGCAAAAAAACAAAAGTTCCCATCAGCAAAAAGCCAAAAGTTCCCAACAGCAAAAAGCCAAAGATTCCCATCAGCAAAAAGCCAAAGGTTCCCATCAGCAAAAAGCCAAAAGTTCCCATCAGTAAGAAATCAAAAGTTCCCATCAGCAAAAATCCAAAAGTCCCCATCAGCAAAAAGCCAAAAGTTCCCAACACCAAAAAATCAAAAGTTCCCATCAGCAAAAAGCCAAAAGTTCCCATCAGAAAAAAGACACAAATTCCCATCAGTAAGAAATCAAAAGTTCCCATCAGCAAAAATCCAAAAGTTCCCATCAGCAAAAAGCCAAAAGTTCCCATCAGACACAACCCAATAGTTCCCTTCAGACACAACCCAATAGTTCCCTTTAGACACAACCCAGTAGTTCCCTTTGGACACAACCCAATAGTTCCCTTTGGACACTACCCAATAGTTCCCTTCAGACACTACCCAATAGTTCCCTTTGGACACTACCCAATAGTTCCCTTCAGACACTACCCAATAGTTCCCTTTGGACACTACCCAATAGTTCCCTTCGGACACTACCCAATAGTTCCTTTCGGACACTACCCAATAGTTCCTTTCGGACACTACCCACATTTTAGAATCAGCTGCAGGTCAATGTTTCCCTTCAGCTACAGGCCTCAGTGTCCCTGCATCAGCAGACCAGTAAACAATAACCTTCCATTAGCCTTTTACTACAGACGAGGGCGTCCGTTCTCCATCCAACCAGCTCCACCTCAGGATACAGTTCCCTCTGCGTTTGAGGGGCTGATCTGTGAGGGACAACTAGGGCAGTTCAGATGTTGTAAGTCTGATACATCCGTCATGTTTTCTTTCACAGTTTTCTGTTTGTCTTTGTGTATTTACGGCCACTCGTCTGTCTCTCTCCAGTTCACGGGAAGACGCTTCGTGTAGAGTCTGCTGTCTACGGTCGTCAGAACAAATACATGTGTTGGAGCTTCAAGCGCTACAGGATAAAACAAAGTACCAACTGTAGGCGCGACGTTACCGTGACCCTGCAAAATCTGTAAGACATCGCACACTGAATTTACTCTTTTTACAGGTGAAACATCTGACATGTAGTAAAAGGTCATTTTATCTCCCAAGATAATTCATACTAGGATTTGAATGGTTCGCCACAGTTGCTCAGGGTTAAAGACATCAGGAAAGTGGAGAGATATTCTTCAGCTTCTTCTGAGCGTCACTATTTTGAGTTTTCGACCAGGAAGAAGCAGGTCGCCTCCGTATGACTGAGTGTCAGATTGATCTAAATGTCTTTAAGCAGAATAACATTGTGTCCCTTCTCCTTCAGGTGTGACGATAAGGCCGTGTGTTACATCCGTGTGACCAACGCAGCGATGGGAGGAGACCCCTGTCCATACACCTACAAATACCTGTCTGTCACCACCCGATGTGTCTGACAGGTGAGACACACCTGCCTGTTTTTGTAGGTGTTCCTCCATGACCTCAAATCTTAACATTTAGACATCTGTTCTAGTCAATGAATCACAAAGTATGATTTGCTATAAAGCTCTTTAATTGGCCTCTCAATGAATCCCAGACAGTGGTGGGAAATCTATAACATTTAAAAAGACCTGTAAATGGCGGCTTATTACTAATAAAGATTATGATTAATTTATGTGGATGTGTATCATTTAAGGATTTCTCACAATATCGTCTGTGTCGGAGCTTTATGGGGAACAGATACTGGCACCGTCCACACATATCATGACCTCTGAATCATCAGCTTCTATCTGCAGTCTGAGTGGTTTTGAGATATTGAGCTTCAACATTGTGATGTTCTAGTTATTAAAACTGATCCACAGTATAGTTCTCTTTTATTGGTCAAAGTAACAGACACCTTTAATGAACTCTAAATATATAATATCACAATTCTACCACATGAAGGTGTATTTCAGGTAGAAGCTTCTGATTCTGAGAACGTATTTTTTAAAAGTTTTTATCTGCTGAGTGTTTGTTTTATTAAAACTTTGTTTTAATACATAAATTAATGTAAGAACTTTTGAGGGGAGTTATGATTTAACATATTTGGGCGCAAACATGTTTTCAATTTAGACATTAAAAAAATTTGGTTCTCACCGAGAGAGCTGAACTGATAATACAGTTCATAAGTTTTACCAACAACAAAATTCAAGACAATTAAATAGAACATTCAAAAATGTTTCATGGACACCAGTGCGTGTTAAACCAGCAGTCAGGTGTCCATATGAACAGTGAAAGAGGTTTTCCTCCTGTTCATACTGGATATTAAAAGATCCTTCAAATGTGCTTTCAATGTAAGTGATGGAGGCCAAAATCCACAGTGTGTCCACACAGTCATTTAAAAGTCTGTGTGAAGCTTCTATTCAGCTTCAGCAGTCTGAGTTAGTCATATCAAGTGGATATCTGACACATTTACAGTCTTTTTAGCATCAAATTCCCTCTTTGTGTTTCCTCGGACAGTGTTTCCCTGTTGAGCTGCAGGTGGAAGTATAGTAACAAAAAGAGGGACTTTGGCACTAAAAAGACTGTAACGTTGAAAGATATCTACTTGATTTGACTCATTTGGACGCTGAAGCTTCATATTAGCTTCAGATAAACTTCAGATGATCCTCTGAGTGCTGTGTCTGCTGATCAGGTGTGTTTGTGTGTTCACAGGGAACCGGCAGTGGTGCTTCATGAAGAAGAGGAGAAATTATTAGTTTCATCCTTGTCTAATTATCATAACTATTGTCATTCTCTGTGATTAAACAAAAGTCACTTTAACATGTTTAAAGATGCAAAAGATGTTTAAATAAAGCAGTGAATCAGACAGTCATCTGTTCTTATCATCTCATCTTATATTCCAGCACGTTCTCACAATCTGCGTACAAATAACACGACTTTACACTTTAAATTGCATGCAGGTGATACGCTACTCCGCCCCAGGGGAGTGACGTCAATATCATGTGACTTTCCTTTATTTTATAAGGTAATGTTTGCTTGTTGGTGGATGGCTAGATAATTAGTTGTCAGAAAGTTGCAAAAGAAGCAGGAATGTACTGTTTGAGACCACAAACTGGACATCTTCAACTTCTTGTTGATTTTTTGCTTCACATTGGAACATGTTTATCACATTTTGCTGTTTTAACCCAAACTGTGATCTTTCTCTAACCCTAACCAAGTGGTTTTTGTGCCTAAACCTAACCAATGGCGTTAAATGATGCGCCAAGAGGTTAAAAATGCTTGGCATATTACCTGCATGCAAAATTGGACTTTGGTGAATGCACGGCACTCAATATTAAAGTGTAAAGTTGTGTTATTTGTATGCAGATTGTGAGAATGGGTTGCATATTCACACTCTGACCTATTTTCTATGTTTGAACAAGCACTTTGAGTCAGATTCAATATGTTTCTGTCAGCGGCTCAGTGTGATGTGTGGTCTTCAAATAACCTGCAGACACACATAAAACCAACCAAGTCAGACGTGTTCTTGGTCAAATACACTGAAAGTGGAGCTGCAGCTGTAACCAGGTGCTGTTTGACCATAAAAACATGAAAATGTTTGTAAATAGACCACGAAAAAGAAAATATAAAACTGTGAAAGGGGAATAATACGACCTCTTTAAACTGATTCAGGTTGATTGGAGGCGTGTCAACATGTAACAATAAACACACATACAGCTGCAACTAAAAATTATTTTCATTATTGATTAATCTGTCAATTATGTTCTTAATTAATTGATTTATTGTTTATGCTACAAAATGTCAAAAAATAGTGAAAAATGTGGATTAGTGTTTCCCAAAGCCCAAAATGACATCCTCAAATGTCTTGTTTTGTCCTCAACCCAAAGATTCAGTTTACTGTCATAGAGAATTAAACCAGAAAATATTAACATTTAAAAGCTGGAATCAGAGAATTTGGACGTTTTCTTCCTAAAAAAAAAGACTGATACAGGGTAAAGTCCCTGCATGTTTCGAAGGCAGACAGTACAAGCCTCAAGCAACACACCAGCTCTTTCAACAACCCCCCAGGAATGCTGGCCAATAATATATAACTGAGAGTCCCAAACTCCTCACTGACCAGATCATCTAAACTACCTCCTGCAAACAGAAAGGAATCAGATAAGGAACCCCCATCTACTGCATGGTCACCAAACCATCTTTGATCCTTCAAGTTATAGGAGCCAGCAAGATGGGAAGACCAATTTACAACCCAGTGTGAACTGATGGTACCATTTGGATAAAAGACCCCCACCATTGGTTATCATAACTTACCTCAAAGAGTCAGTCACACACAGAGTGCCACCAACTTTAATCCCACTGTGGATTTTGATTTCAGGACTTGAATGACCAACCCAAGAACTGATCACTGGGCAAATCAGCATAAGGCACAAGACATGCTGCACAATATGCCATGTCCTAGTGACACACACACACACACACACACACACACACACACACCCTCAAATGGCATGGACCTCTGCTGTTTGCAGTCAGATCAAGGAGAGCAGATGACTGTAAAACCCATGAACTTACAAATGTAGTTTTAGATTTTGTCTTAGGACAATCAATATTGTATGTTAGTATGTGTGTATGTATCACAATATGTGTTGTTATGCACTTTAGTTAGACTTTTATTCTACTGCCTTAAAGCCAAGAAATGTACCACAACCACAACACTAACGGTATGTTCAGTACCATTCTGCTTGTTTCACTTCCAGAATCCCAAAGCTACTATCAAAACTGCATAATTAGGAATCATGTAATTGTTAAAAGAATAACCACAATCAGGAATTGTACCCACCTGTCCATGAACAGGAGGCGACTGACTCTGCTCCCCCAGAACTCTGCAACCCTTGGCACTGGCCAGGATGCACCTTCTGGGCAGGCAGACGGAAACTTTAAAACAGTGTCTTATCTGAGACTCTTGACTGCTTTTTGGCTGCTTTTTGCTGGTTGTCGGCCGCTGGTTTCTTCTTGTTTTCTGCCATGCTGGTGGAAAGCTTGCATTTTGCTAGTCTGAAGATGTGACACAGAACAACAGGAGGTGAAACCTCAGAATCTGGAGTCATGAGTGGAGGATCAAGCTGAGGGGAGCATAAACCAAGAGCTCTCTTCCAATGGCAACTTTCCAAGTCCAGATCCAGACTCCAGCTCCTCACCCCAGTACATCAGACTCCCTTCTCCGCAAGAAGCCACCCCAGAAAGCAAGCACGTATTTGTACAAAACCTTCATCAACTTGTTTAAACCCCTGGTGCTTTCATGATTTGTGATTTCAATTGGCAATTCAGAACTAAGTTTTTGTACTGTTGATTTGACTCACTGCTTCTCAGGTAACAGTCATCTCATCTGTTTATCAGGTCCCTCATACCAACTACACAATAGATAACTCTGCATCATTCATTCAATCATTCTTGTGTGGCCAACAAGGAGGACTATTTCCCTGTTATTATACCTACTCTAATATGAGTTATGTCACTGGACAAATAATTTCATGTTGGAGTTGTGCACAACAATAACTCATAATTCCCCCATAAAATCATAAAGATATTTGAGTGCACACTTACACAAGTGTGATGTCGAAACTTGAAGCCTCTAGTGCACAAAGTCATCATTTAACCTTTCTGTAACCCTGGAGCGCCCTCTTGTGACCAAAGAAAACAGCTACATTAGAAGATGTTCTCCAAGTCTGCTTATGCTAAAACACTGATATTTTTCATTTGTAAGTGCACTGTTCAACCAATATGAAATAAACACACAGCACACAGCGGTCAACTCAGGACTCCACTTTACTGAATATTCAGGTCATGAAGAGAACAAACATGTCTGACAGGTGTTAGAGTTACAGAAATCTCATATGTTTGCTGATCTTTCAAAGCCTGGAAGCTTCAGCTCTACAAACATCAAAAGAAAATGTTGTTAACATTGACTCAGAACAGAACTGTGATTAAATGCACTCCAAGTTTGGCTTTGAATACAGACTTGCTGTATCTCTCCCTGTTAGAAAAACAGCTGCCAGCAGAGGTTTCCTGAGTGGTGCATTACACTTGTTTAGAAATGAAAAGTCACAAACAGTAAGTATGGAGCCAGACATCATTAAATGCATGAATGGTTTTGGGACACAAAGAGTTCATTTCTTACTATCTGTGGAGTTAACTTTGTGTAGTCTGTGTTGGTGTTATCACTGCTACAGCTGTTTTACACTGGAATATGTCATATGTTGGCTAACCAGAGCTTACAGATGTCCATCAAGTATGTTTTGGGAATGCCACATACAAATTGACCTCAGTAAATGCTAAAAGTTTACATATAAACTATCATGACATTGTGGCTGTGCATTTCTGCTTCCCTGCTGCACATGTATCTTCATTGTTGGAAAATGGGAAAACAGTCTGTTAGCTGTGAAGGGAACCTCTGGCTTCACTACATTCACCAAAGAAAGAAGAGATGTTTTCTATTGATTATAAGATATTTATTTTATTACTATGTGATGCTGAGTCACAAAGTCTCCTTTTTACCTTTGGTACCTAATCTTATCTGTTAGGTATCTTAACATTGTCAGATATAACTTAGCTACTTGTAGTATGCCATTATTAATAGTACATCTCTAATGTTGTATCAGTTACCACTAGATGTGACTTTCCATTTTTATTAGATTGTTTATCAGTAGCTAGGATAAATAGATTGCAATGATGACATGAAATTCAACAAGAAAAACATAATTCCCAAGTTAAACAAAGACACTGTAGTTACTTTATGTCCAACCATGTTTTAGAAAATAAAGATGAAAAAGAAACTATGTCCTGCTCTAAATGGAATCTAAAGAACACAGAAGCTACCCAGTGTCTCACCATAATTACAAAGATATATATTATATTTCACACACAAAATATTGACTGTCCTGACAAAGCGTTTTATTAACAATAGTATTAGAAATTAGCATTTGAGTATTTGAAAGAAAACCTGTTCTTCTTCATTAACATTTAAACCATATGCAGCATGTTGCTCTAAAACATTTGATTACATGTCAAATATTCTGTAGATGGCATTATGGTGACATAATGTCCCAGATACCATGAAGCAGTTTCATAAATAAACAAACAAAAAACAGCTTAGAAAGAGGTCATCTGAAAACAAAAAAAACAAATATTCACACTTTTCCAGCCCCAGTAGTATCAGAGTACAGTTTACCTTCATCTTAATATCACAAAAACTAAAATGGTAATTTTCTACGTTCTAAGTTAAAAACAAAGTAAACATGCATGTAATTAGAGCTAAAAGATGAGTCGATCAATTAGTCCTTGTTTAGGTCATTTATCAAGCAAAACCCCCAACCCTGCAGAACTATGCTTTGTCTTATTCTAAAGTTAACTGAGTATTTTTAGGTTTGGAAGTGCAATTTGATGACAGAGAAAATTTGATGAACATTTTTACTATTGTATGATATTTAATATACTGTAGCCCTAATCACACGGGACTAGTGTTACTTGGGGACCTCTAGTAATTAGTAATAATTGCAGAGGTCGTCTGTGATGTTAATAACATGCAAATCTGCCATGTCCGTAATTTGTGAAGGAAAAATACCACTGCAATTATCTACCATATTTGGTCAAACACAGAGGTCATGTGATAATATTAGTCCTGTGTGAAGTGGCATTTCAGTGATCTGTGTGCATAGAATCAATATTGATATGGATTTATGATGGTTTGGAAGTCACAGATCACTGATAGAAGAGCAGGGTGGATCTCTAAGTTTAATGGCACATTGCAATATGGTGATAATCAATGATAATCAATGTGTGCCAGTGATTGTCAGGAACTTGTGTCCTATTGCTACAATAGTTGAACAGTTTAGATTGAGGGACTTAAACAAATATCGGTTCTTTGCTTTGAGTGTTTCCATATTTGCTGCTGTTGACCTGCAGAGTTGTGCAAAAGCCTTAATGATTGGTCAAATCTTTATACTACAAACACAAACTGTGCATAATGATGGGATAGTCTGCTGAACTCGTCATCAATAGTGTTATCATGTCAGTTTACAGCCAGAGCCAGGATCCGGACTTCTGTCACTGTTTCCTACACTACTGGACACAGGGCAGCATAGCCATGTGAAGAATAGATGTAGAACCCTGGGTAAACACTCTCAGTGAATGTGGTGCGGAAGGTGTAGAGGTGACTGACTGTGTTAATGTTAGGACAGACTCTATAGAAGGACAGAGTGCCAGCACGCCAGTCCAGATACACTCCAACTCGTTCAAAGCCAGCGGCGGGAATAGAGTGGGTCCACACCTTTCCATCGTTCCATGCACAGAAGCAACCCCTCTCTTTGCCAAAATACCAGGATATGGTGTTACATCCAAGCCCACTATCGGGATTCTTTCCTATCCTGGCAATTCCTTTGTATGTAACACCTACACCTACCTCATAATCTTTACCCTCACTCAACTTTACCTCCCAGTAACAACGCCCAGTCAGCCCCTCTCTGCACAGCACCTGAGGACGTGTGTCAAACCTCTCTGGGTGTGAAGGATACTGCTGCCAACCTCCAAGTGTTGCCTTTTTGTTTCCCTCAGAAAGAGTGAGATAGCCATAAGCTGTGTTTGGGTCCAGGGTGAGATCACAGGCATCTGATGGAGAGACCAAAATAGATTCTGTTACCAGTAGTCTTCATCACCATCTACTGTTTGGTTTAGTTCATTCATACTCATCAAATAGTTCCATATATAGTTTCTGTGACGTAAATGCATGAAAATGTACTTACACCAAATGAGATCACTTTTGTCTGTTATGGAGTCCACAGAAGGAAGGTCAGGCTGTGAAAAATTATCAGTGACCAGAACGCCCTTCTTGTAATGGTAGATGCTTGCTCCTTTGTATTTCTCATTTTCTACAGCCGCTATAAGGAAAGAGACTCTGCTGCTCTTCAGGGCTTTGAAAAGACTGTTGAATGTTTCAGCTTTTTTTCTCATTTCGGTTATCACTTCATCTGAGGAGTACCACTGGTCCTGTGTTGTTTGAGTGACAATCTTGGTACTTTCTCGGTCATTTGAACATAAGTAGTTGCTCAACTCGTCAAGGTAGGGTTCAGCTCTTCCCAGGGAGGTGAAAGTGAAGCACAGAGCGTGCTCTACACCTGAAGCAAGAACCTTTGCATCCAACTCTGACTTGTTTGCGACGATGGGTATGTTTTCCATTATACCTACACAGCTCCTAATGACATTAATTTCTCTTTCTTTATCAGACATCCACTCCTTTAATCTGTCCTGACTGAATGGTGACTTGTCTCTATCATCAAAGAGTTTTTCCACTGAGCTTTCATCTTCTTCACCTGCACGGATGGAAGGAAACTTCTCGTTCATGGTCTTCTGGAGTTCAGATGCGTAATCATTGCACAGTTTTTTGAAACTGCTCATCTTTTCGTTAACCTGTGAGAATTTCCCTACCACGTTGTCTTCCAGAGAATGATTGCATCTCATTTCCATTTCCCTCACATCTTCTAGGGCATTTTCAGCTTTTCTGATGAGTCCAATGCAGATCTCCCTTTTCAGTTCTGCAGCCTTGGAATCCAAATCCTTTAACGGCATCAGAGTGACTTTCATTGGAACAGATTTCCCTTCACCTTCAAGCAGTAGCTGTGGAAGTTGCTGGTAGGTCTTCACTGCCTCTTCAAAAGTTGTAGGGTTGCTTTCAAGGATAAAGTCCCCCAAAAATTTACAGGACAGATTGTTGGCCAGAGATTTTTCTGTGTCATTCAGTTCAAGAGAGACTTGCCCCTCCACACTGACACTAGGAATCTTCTTTATCATAGCTTGAATCTTACCCTCGATGTCCTGAATGTTGTCGGACTCTGACCTGTCACTGTCAAATACAAAGAAAGCATTTGCCCCGTAAAGGATCCCTGTGACTACATGCGTTGCTGAGCCCTTCAAAATGTCATCCACTTCCATGCTCTTGGCTTTAAGGGGGCCCATGGACAAATATTTGTAGGTGGTTGTAGCTTTGTACTGAAGTGTTAATCTGTTCTGATTCTTGGATTTCTTCTTATCATTCAGATACTTCGCAGATCCTCCAACTTCAACCAGTCCACTCAGGAAACTGGCTTTCATAGAGGCCTCAACATCCAACAGAGAAGACTTTTCTTCCAGAGTGTCAGATGTTGTCATTTGAAATTCACTATAAGATTTCTTGTTCTCCCTGATGTTCCCTTTCAGAGTTTCAGAATCCCACAATGTGATACCTACAGAAAATGAAAAGCATAGTCATGTTTTAACAGGAAAAAATCATGATTTCTATAACATTTACAGGACAAACAGGTTCCTCTTCTGTTTCTTTCAAAAAGTAACCATACTGTATTTTCATGGCAGTAAACTGGCAGCAATGGCCAATAATACCTGTTTGTGTTGACTTACGCTGCTGGTCTGAGTGTGTTATGAATATTCAAACTTCGCTATTCAGCTTTGATTGCCGCAGTATCACTTGTGACAGTTTATAACTTGCAGACAAACCTCTTCCTTGTTATCTGGACATGACGCACAGCCTCTGATATTATACTGATATCATGTGAGAAAAATATCATAAACTCACTTTTTTAACAGCCCTTACGGAAGCTGAGAACGGCCGTGCTTGCAATCATTTTTTTAAGTCTGTTATCTCAAGATTACAAGTTAATTATTTTGTTATCTTAAGATAACAGGATAATCAACCTGTTATTGATGTGGATATTTTAGGCGATGGTCAGCACCTCAGTAGAGAAAAGCGGACACGGGCCTTTGATGTTTTACAGCTGAAAATGTTTATTGAAGCACTTGATCAAGGAGACTTGGATGCTGTCTCTTTCTGTTCTGTCCTCTGAAGGTCTGACTCTTAGGGCCCTATCTTATACCCGGCGCAGAGCAGCGCTAAGCGCAGCGCAAGTCTCTTTGCTATTTTAAGACCGACGCAGTTGTCATTTTCCCGTCCAGCGCCCATGTTATTAAAATAGCAACGGCACTTGCGCCCATCAGTGCGCCCATGGCCGTGTTGGTCTAAAAGTAAGGTGTGCTTAATGCGCATTGTTGGCGCATTGCTATCTTGAGGCGGCAGGGAGCGATTGCACTATTGACCAACAAAAACCTGGTCTAAAGTCAATAGCGCAGTGTTTCACTGTTATTTTAAGGAGCGTTATCAGGACAGTAATATGCACCTACACAGGCGGCTGCACCACATACACTCTGCTTGTTACACACACAGGACACGTAGCAGCGCACAAACATGCAAAAAGTAACAAATAAAAGGATTACAGTATGAAAGATTATTATTGTGTATATTAATTTAAAAAATACATGTCATAATGCTTAGTCATAATATTAATCAGAATTAACTAATCACAGTAATGATGGATTAAATCGTTTAATTATTTGACCAAATCGTGGCAATAAACGTAAGTATTTAAACAGACAGACAACAATGGATCAGACACAGATCGACTTTCCTGCTGCATCAATACATGATGACTTGAGGAAATAAATGAGGTGAAAACAATGATTAAACTAACGAAGGAAATAAATCTGCACAGCTTCTAGCTGCTGCCAGCAGCAGGATCAGAACCTTGGAGAGCTCATCAAGTCCTGATAACCGTGTTGATGATTCTTTACATGATTAAAATTAATGATTTCATTTTTGAACAATATTCAACAAATATTCTTTAACATTTTTGAGAGTACAGTGATCAGGTTTCCATACTTTCAGCAATTAAAACCCTGCTGATTTGACCTGTCACTCCATGACTGAACAAAACAATTTTAAAGAAACCAAAGCTGTAATTAAAAAAATAAACCTTTTCAAAAACCAAACGAAGATAAATTTGCAATAAATTAATGAACAGGACCTTAAACTGGTGGTCTGGGGCCACAGGAGGGTCCAGGAGCACATTCTGGTTTGAATGTCTGACTGTGTCAATAGAATCTACGCATTCACCTTTCTGTATTGTCTAGGAAGGCCTCCTCCAACCTTGGTAACCATGGCAATGCTGATTTACCCTTTATCCAAAAGGTCTCTGCCTTCCCCAAAACACCACAGACAGCTGCATATCCAAGGAGAGGCAGTGTCTCTCACTGCAAGACTTGATGTTGCTTACTCTGTGACCTCAAGGCCCGGGATTGACCCAGTGTAACCCAATTTGTAACCCCTAAAGATGGAAAATTCCATAACAGTTATCATGAGAAAACAAAAGGTTGTTTCCTTTTATTACTTATAATATTATTCAGAGATCAAGAGTGCTATGACATCATTAGTGATGTGAGAAACAAAGCTTTCTGAAGCAGTGAATCATATAAAGCAATTGTGTTGAAAATGGTTCACTGTTTTGAAGCATTTGATATGGTCAAAATGGCGCCATCTGCTGGGCAACTTTGACATTGTTTCCATATGTTAACTGACCACTGTCAGCTGTTTAATGTTTGCTATCATATTTTATTGAACAAAGGTTATTTATCAACTGTCAGTGTGTGGATGTACAAATATATATGGAGATAATTAGTCATTGTTAATAAGGCTTAGAGAAACCTCTTACTATTTTTATAAACTCTTTAATATAAGAGATGAATCATGACAGTGATCTTGAAAGCTGAAATCAGGTGTGATCAGATGAACCAGACACGCATATTCAGGTTCTCCGTTATTATCCCGTGATCCATTATTATTATTAGTCATTCTATTATCATTATTGTTGTTATCGTGCTACTCTGTGTCTCTCCCCCTCCCTCCTTCTTTCTCTCTCAAACCAACCAGTCAAAGCAGATGGACGCCCACTTAGAGTCCGGTTCTACTTGAGGTTTCTTCCCATTAAAGGGGAGTTTTTCCTTGCTGCTGTCGCTCATGGAGGAATATTGGATCTGTAAATAATAGAGTTCGGTCTAGACCTGCTCTATGTGGAAAGTGCCCTGAGATAATTTTCCCTTATCTTAAGATGATGGCGAGTGTTTCTCCTCAAATTTCTATCAAGAGCTGGAGGTAAATATTTGTTTATCTGGAGGCTGATGTCTCCGTGGTGAACCGAAACTTAACAAACTTATTATTTTTGATAACAAACATGTGCAAACAATGTTTGATTTACACAGAGCACATTTACATTAATTGGAGTTATGTTTCTATCTATCTAAGAGTAAATCTTAAGTGTGTGATCATCTCTGTCTCGGTACCGCAGTCATCTCAGATATGTTTTTAAGAGACTGTACAAAATATCATTGGTCATATTGAATATCATGTTACCTGAAGTAATATGTAGAGTTAAAAAATAAAGTAGTTTTATCTGAACATTTGCATTCAATTTGAATGTTTAAAAATGGTCACATCACTTTTTCTTTCTTTTTTTTTTTTTAGATGCATCATGTTTTTTAAAAAAGAATAAAGCTGTAAAGCTGCATTCATTTTTTATACATCTTCATTGTCTGCACTTGGGACTGGTTGTAAATTGTCTTTATTATGATTTATCTGATGTATCTTGTCTATTTGCAGCAGAATTTCTTTCTTTCCCTAAGTTGATAATTAGACTACTTACAGTGCATGTTAATGTGATATTTTCTTCATTCTGCCACTCTCATGGTACAACATAATCAATTATTGGTGGATCTTTGTGTATTTACTAGAAAACTAATACACAAGATGAATAATTTTCACAGAAAGTAAAGTACAATACACCATGATGTCATTAATCCTAAGTTAAACATATCCTTCAAATCAATACTTTGGAGGCATCTTGCTATACTTCCACCCAATACCAGTTTACACTGTTATCATGTTTTGTATTCTTGAGGCCTAAAAGGTGCCCAAACTACAAAAACATGAATAAGATCCTGAAAGAGGTTCAGAGGTACATTGGTCCTGATGTACCAAAGCAGAACCTGCAACCTCAGCACAGCTAAAAATGTAAAAAGAAATTCTACTACAGCAACTGGAGTGTAAATTGTTCTTCAATAAATCTATACTCATTGCTAAAATAATGATTTTATACCTCCTGTACACAGAGCTGTAAGTAGATACACTGACAAATGATTACAGATTTTCACTGTATTGTGGTGTAAATCACATTTTACCTGGGATTATTTTATCACTTCGAGTGTCATACAGCATCCCCAAGGTGAAAGGGCGACCCAGGGCATGCACTTTCAGGCTACTTTGTGAGGCCATTTCTACAACCTGAAGGAAAAAAATCATCAACATCACAGCCTTAAACAACTGATTAAAGTGTCAGCAGTGTGTTAGAGTTCGATCACACAAAGAGAGGTCAAAGACACAAGAGGCTCATTGTGCTTATAAATAGTCTTAAATGTAACAGCAATGATTGTCTCCAGTCTTCCTTTATAGATTAAGTGTAATAAAATCTCTGGTTATATCTCTCTTTATCTCTTTCCCCTCCCAGTTGGTTCTTACCTTCTGAAGTTGTGTTGATCAGCAGAGTTGTGTGTGAGTCTCTTTGAGCTTCCAGTCTGATGCTTTGTGGTGTTTCATGTTACTTATATCCTGTTGGATGCTCGTTGTGGCTCCTCCCCGTTAACAGACGTTCATACCCAAAATGGCAATGTGAAAAAAACACAAGGGTCATGCTGCTAAAGGTACCGGTGAATAGAGACTATAACATTTAACTCAAGTAAAAGTACTTTTACTTTAAATACATTTCACTAAAGTAGAATTAACATTAGTTGTGTAAAAATGCACTTTGAAAAAACTAGAAAGTAGGTGAGTTAAATGTACTCTGAGTAAACCTTACTGCGTTTTATTTTTAAGAGTGGGACTGAAAGTTCAAGAATTGTTTTATGATGATGGTAATGTTATATGCAACTAAATAAAATGTTAATGTAAGCACTAGTAGAACAACATCACGCTGTTCCCAGGTGCATTCTCTCAAAGCTCTTTATGTCCAAATCAACAATAAATTCCCATCACATCAAATACATATCAAACTATAACAGCCACTTTAACATTTGTTTGCATGACAGTGCATAGTCAGTGATAACTGAGATCACTGACATACAATTATCAGCTTAGTCATAACATAAAGCATGCTACTTTGTGGTTATAACCTGATAGAGAGTCCAACAGGAACAATGCGATAACTGTTGCAGACAGGTGGTCACTGCAGCTTTTCACCTTATAAACAGGAAGCTGTAGTTTTGTACTGAACTGAACAAAAAAAGTTCAAACCTGAAACAGCTGAAGAGTGTCATAATGGAACAGCAGTGTGATGCCATCAATTACTGATGTGTTGTTGTTTGTACAAATACATGTAGTCAAATGTGTCATTTTCTTTTTGTGTTCCTCTGCTCTCGCTTCGTGGATGTATATGCTGGTATTGCAGTAATGATAATGTTTGTATTATCTATGTGAGGATTTCCACAGAGGAAGGACCACATATATATGTATAAAAAAAAACAGATCAGCACCAAATTTTGACCATTATCAAACAATTACAGATATATGATGGACAGAAATAAGAAGACCACGTTTACTTTGGTCAAAATATCTCTATTCTTACGATATTACACACAGAGGAAGTCAGTATAAAGTATGTCATACAGCTTCTACAGGCAGGCATCCTGAAAGATGAGTGTTGTGTTTTTATCAAATGTGCAAACAGCCACCGATAAGACCAAGCACACATGGAAAACAGTCAGACAGACATTTGAACAAAACTATTTTCAAATGCAAAAGACTCCGTTTCACTTGAGGTGCAGCAAAGCTTAACATGGAAAACAGTAATGCATATCAGGAATACAGCTGCTATTAGGTAGAAATATACAGTCTTGACTCAGTCCAGTCAACTCAAGCACAACACTGTCCCAGTCATTTGATAAGCAAATCAGCTCCCAAACTTCCCTCTATTCTTAACTTACAGTTTTCAAGGGAATGGGGGGAGATAAAGAGCTGGCAAGCCTTTTAAAGACCTGAAGCAGCTGGAATGACGTCTTCATAGAGACAGACATTCAAAGTGTTGCATGTGAACATAATCCAGGAAGCAGTTACATTTATGAAGGGAACGTAATTGGGAAAACTATTTAGTAATATAAATGTAGTTTTTAGGAGACATGGTTGGAAATGTAAGTTTAAGTAAGTTTGGCATTCCATGACCATATTAAAATGAAAATGGAAAAGCTGTTTGACATTTAATTTTCAGAGTAGAACTCCGCTGTGCAGTGGACAATATTCAAATGTTATTCAAATTTGAAAATTAAAATGAGATATAAACAATGTAACCTGATTTTCCATTAATGCATCAATATTTAAATCACAATTAAAATTAAAATGTAATTTTTGAAAAATTTTTAACATGGTCATAGAACACCTATATGAGTATGTGAAAATGCAAATTGGATTATTATATTTTCAGTTTGGGAAATTTTAATGTTATTGCAGAACTACATTTTCAGTTTCAAGTTAACATCATAATATAGTCCCCTATAAGCTGATGCAGTTTGTCTGTCTCTATGAAGACGTCATTCCAGCTGCTTCAGGTCTTTAAAAGGCTTGCCAGCTCTTTATCTCCCCCCATTCCCTTGAAAACTGGAAATGAAGATAGAGGGAAGTTGGGGAGCTGATTTGCTTATCAAATGACTGGGACAGTGTTGTGCTTGAGTTGACTGGACTGAGTCAAGACTGTATATTTCTACCTAATAGCAGCTGTATTCCTGATATGCATTACTGTTTTCCATGTTAAGCTTTGCTGCACCTCAAGTGAAACGGAGTCTTTTGCATTTTAAAATAGTTTTGCTCAAATGTTTGTCTGACTGTTTTCCATGTGTGCTTGGTCTTATCGGTGGCTGTTTGCACATCTGATAAAAACACAACACTCATCTTTCAGGATGCCTGCCTGTAGAAGCTGTATGACATACTTTATACTGACTTCCTCTGTGTGTATGTATTTTGTGTGTTCAGATGCCTTCTGAGGACAGAGTCATGGAATCAGATTAATAAACTACATTTTTCAGAGAGAAAACTTGTTAATCAGTCCAATTTGACTGGAACACAACATTATTAAGAAATGTGCTCTATATTTTGCCATCTATGGGGTTGATAGTTTTACCTGGAAACAACGTTGATAGGTTGCAGCTGTGCTACAGGTGTGTGATGGGGAGGAGTCAGAATGAGCCTCCAACAGGATATAAGTGCATGTAACATTACAGACCATCACACTGGACGCTCCAGACTCAGACTCAACTCAGCTGATCTACACAACTTAAACAGGTGAGAGACGGAGAGACTATTGTCTTTTTTAACTTTTTATTTTGCACTTAAACAAACAGTGTATGGCAGGACGGGTCAAAAACTGTAGGTTTATTCAGTGGAACTTCCTGAAAAATATGAATAAAAGAAAAACAATAAATTGGTGAAGTAAAGATACATATAAATGCAGGCAAAAACCGAAAATAAGAAAAAAAAAAACAGAATGTAATCCTAATCATAGAAATGATTAATTGAATTTATTTTTCAATTATTTTTAATGAATGATAGCAAGCTCTTAATTAATAGCTTTGCATTACACAACATATAGAGAAATATTGTTTTACAAAAAGGAAGGTGAAGATGGTCAGTCTGTCAGAGAACAAATAAGCCACTATAAGATGAAAAAACAGTGACAAGAATCTATATTTGTATCTGGTAATTCAAGTTACTGTGAATGGACCATTTATAGCAAATGATTTGGCAGAAAGGCCATTCCTCATTAAGAGGCAACTCAAAAGAAAAGCTAAACTGTTAATAAACACAAATGTGATTACAAAATTTTAATTAAATCAAAAATACCAAAATGTAGGAGATACAGAGGAGCAGCAGCAGCAAAAGGTCTCGACATGAGCGGATCAGCAGAGTAATGATAATATGTATATATAATGATAATAACGGCCACACTGCACACCTGCATGAATATGATTATGTGTTACGAGTCAACTGGAGGCCAGTTAGCTGATTAATGAGCCATGGATGGTGAAGCATAAATGAAACAGATAATGCCAATCAGCCAATCAGTGTGACTTCAGTGACCTGCCTAACCTGACGCTATATTTTATTTATTGGTGCAGAAGCTTCCTGACAATATGAGAAAGTAATCAGGCTTACAAACATTTGTTGCAGTACACATAATACTTATGGAGATTATAGGAGCATGATTTGTTACCATAAATCATGTTATAATGTTAAGTTGAACATTCAACAGAATATACAACTTTGAGGGTGTAATCCTGCTTATACCATGACCACTTACCAAAAAAATCTGTATTTTTTATTGAAATTTATTAAAAATCTTCTGGTACAAGAGATAAATCCTCCACACCAGACTCTACAACTCAAAACAAACAAAACAATACCATAATGTACTTCTTTAAAACAACAACAAATAATCACAAATCAACTTTATTACAATATAAAATACCCTTAGTTGACCAGAAACTCAGAAAGCTTTTACAGCACAAAGTGTGAAGAAGTTTTTCTCCTTTCAGAGAGATATTTTAGTAATTGTTAAGAGTTCCCTCTTAAATCATAATGTTATTCCACAAGTATATAACAGGCTCGGCGGTGACATCATATATTCCATGAACAAGCTTGTAGACCTCAATCATGTCTCTTCTATGTCTCCTGTATAGTAGAGTTGGCGATTGTAATTTTAACCTCTCCTCATATGAAATCTCTTTCAGACCCTCTTCTTCTTGAAGATGGGCTGTCTCAGTGTCCTTATCCTAAATATTTCTGTGTATGCCGCAAAAAGATATACATCATACTGTATCACACTTGGTAAATTATTTGTGTAGACAACAATGAGTACAAGGCCCAGCACAGATCCCTGTGAAACTCCTGAAAGTTGAAGTGGCACCATTTACCACCACCCACTGTTTCCTATTATGTAAAAGTCCTGTATACAGTCTGTAACTCTGTAGTCAATGTATGTAGTCAAATTTTAAATAGCAGTGGTTAATTTGCACATATAGCCAATTCATAATAATAACTTTCCTGTTTTAAACATCATGAAATATAGAACTGTTGTCTGAACTAAGTAAGTAAACACGTTCTTTCATGTGATTCAAGTCACTGTGGACTTCTTAAATATTTAATATTTACCTATCTACCTACTTACCTATCTATCTATCTACCTCCCTACCTACCTATCTATCGACCTAACTACCTATCTACCTATCTATCTACCTACTTACCTATCTATCTACCTACCTACCTATCTATCTACCTATCTATCTACCTACTTACCTATCTATCTACCTATCTATCTACCTACCTACCTACCTAACTATCTACCTATCTACCTATCTATCTACCTAACTATCTATCTATCTACCTATCTATCTACCTAACTATCTATCTATCTACCTATCTATCTACCTACCTACCTACCTACCTAACTGCCTATCTACCTATCTATCTACCTACCTACCTACCTACCTAACTGCCTATCTACCTATCTATCTACCTAACTATCTATCTATCTACCTATCTATCTACCTACTTACCTATCTATCTACCTACCTACCCACTAGGGATGTGCAGAGAGCCCAGTGTTTGTATTTGTATCTGTATTTGTTGAGGCAGCAAAATTATTTGTATTTGTATTTGTATTTGAATAAAAGTGGATAGAGGCTTAAAAATCCTGTTTTTGTTTTTATTATGCTTTTAATTTTAGAAAATTAAAGTGTTACAATAACTGTTCATAAATAAACTACCTTGTGAAGGAGGTCCCCAAACTGTGTGTTGAACTAGAGTCTCCCAGATCACAGACAACTGCGCTTTACTCATCGCCTCATTGCAGACAGACCTCTAACTAACAAATATTTTTTAAATATTTGTATGAAACAAATATTCGTAAAAAATCCTTTGTCAAATAATGCATTTGTATTCGGGCACACCCCTACTACCTATCTATCTATCTATCTATCTATCTATAAACATGCTGTATTGTTTGTTTTTGAAAAATTTCCTTTAGGTTGACGAAATGGCCTCAAATTACATGGTGGTGTCTGCGCTGGGTCGACAGTTCGCCTTGGGGAAACTGTATGACGCTCGAAATGATAAAATCACAGGTAACGTGCGACGTAAACCGAAATACAGTGAAAATCTGTAATCACTTGTCAATGTACCTACTTACAGCTTGTATAGGAAGTGTAAAATCAGTTCATCTTCATTTTAGCAATGAGTATACAGATTTATTAATGTATAATTTACATTTCAATCAGAGATTTTTGTGATTATTGTCGCCAAAAATACTTGATTTTGCAGCGGCTTTTCTCAAATGTTGTGATACAATTTGCATTTCTTGAAAGAGTGACGAAAACAAATCAAAAGTTCAAACTCTCATTTTGACATCAGTATATAAACACATTATCACCATATTTTTTGTTTTTCTCACTACATGACATCATTTAAAGACATACCTGTACAGATGGCCAGCGTGCAGGTAATAAGGCATGAGTCAAAGTAAGGCCGCTGATATACTTGCTTTCAACTACACGTCATGGCCACCTCGCATGTCCTGCGTCTGTTTACGTTGTGCAAAAAAAGTTCACAAGGAAGATATTCTAGCGTCAACCAGGACAGATTAGTTCCTAATGAGGCCCCTAGTGAATATCCTTCTCCAAGAATACACAAAGTATGTCTGCAAGAATGTGAACAATGACGCTGAAATCCTAGCTGTTGTCTATACTTGCATATTGGCAAAAAAACAAGTATATTTACTGCCTTAAAAAAGTGGATTACCACAGCAAATGTTGTGATTATGTATACTTTTATAAGAAGATTCTTTTTAGACAGATACACGATATTTTCATCTTTCAGACATCTTTTGCCCTATTTGGGCAAACCAAATCCAATAATGCAATGCAAATGTTACAGGATTGTTGTTTTTTGCTAACAGATCACTTATTCTTTCCATTTTCCTACAGATACTGTACTGTGGGATCATAAAACAATAACAGATAAAACAGTGGAGAGCTCACAGACAAGCAGTGATTTTAAAATGACAACAACTGATACCCTGGAAGAAAAGTCTTCTCTTTTGGATGTTGAAGCCTCTATGAAAGCCAGTTTCCTGGGTGGACTGATTGAAGTTGGAGGATCTGCGAAGTATCTGAATAATAAGAAGAAATCCCAGAATCAAAACAGATTAACACTTCAGTACAAAGCTACAACCACCTTCAAACATTTGTCCATGAGTCCCATTGAAGCCAAGAACATGCAAGTAGTGGATGATGTTCTGAAGGGCTCAGCAACGCATGTAGTCACAGGGATCCTTTACGGGGCAAATGCTTTCTTTGTATTTGACAGTGACAGGTCAGAGTCCGACAACAAGCAGGACATCCAGGGTAAGATTGAAGCTATGATAAAGAAGATTCCTAGTGTCAGTGTGGGGGGGCAAGCCTCTCTCAAACTGAGTGATACAGAAAAATCTCTGGCCAACAATCTGTCCTGCCAGTTCTATGGGGACTTTATCCTTGAAAGCAACCCTACAACTTTTGAAGAGGCAGTGAAGACCTACCAGCAACTTCCAAAGCTACTGCGTGAAAGTGAAGGGAAATCTGTTCCAATGAAGGTCTGGCTGATGCCGTTAAAGGATTTGGATTCCAAGGCTGCAGAACTGAAAAGGGAGATCTGCATTGGACTCATCAGAAAGGCTGAAAATGCCCTAGAAGATGTGAGGGAAATGGAAATGAGATGCAATCATTCTCTGGAAGACAACGTGGTAGGGAAATTCTCAAAGGTTAGCAAAAAGATGAGCAGTTTCAAACAATGGTGCAATGATTACGCATCTGAACTCCAGAAGACCATGAACGAGAAGTTTCCTTCCATCCGTGCAGGTGAAGAAGATGAAAGCTCAGTGGAAAAACTCTTTGATGATAGAGACAAGTCACCATTCAGTCAGGACAGATTAAACGAGTGGATGTCTGATAAAGAGAGAGAAATTAATGTCATTAAGAGCTGTGTAGGTATAATGGAAAACATACCCATCGTCGCAGAGGCAAAGGCTCCTGCTTCAGGTGTAGAGCACACGCTGTGCTTCACTTTCACCTCCCTGGGAGGAGCTGAACCCTACCTTGACGAGTTGAGCAACTACTTACATTCACATGACCGAAAAAGTACCAAGATTGTCACTCAAACATCACAGGACCAGTGGTACTCCTCAGATGAAGTGATAACCGAAATGAGAAAAAAAGCTGAAACATTCAACAGTCTTTTCAAAGCCCTGAAGAGCAGCAGAGTCTCTTTCCTTATAGCGGCTGTAGAAAATGAGAAATACAAAGGAGCAAGCATCTACCATTACAAGAAGGGCGTTCTGGTCACTGATAATTTTTCACAGCCTGACCTTCCTTCTGTGGAAAACATAACAGACAAAAGTGATCTCATTTGGTGTAAGTACATTTTCATGCATTTACGTCACAGAAACTATATATGGAACTATTTGATGAGTATGAATGAACTAAACCAAACAATAGATGGTGATGAAGAATACTGGTAACAGAATCTATTTTGGTCTCTCCATCAGATGCCTGTGATCTCACCCTGGACCCAAACACAGCTTATGGCTATCTCACTCTTTCTGAGGGAAACAAAAAGGCAACATATGGAGGTTGGCAGCAGTATCCTTCACACCCAGAGAGGTTTGACACACGTCCTCAGGTGCTGTGCAGAGAGGGGCTGACTGGGCGTTGTTACTGGGAGGTAAAGTTGAGTGAGGGTAAAGATTATGAGGTAGGTGTAGGTGTTACATACAAAGGAATTGCCAGGATAGGAAAGAATCCCGATAGTGGGCTTGGATGTAACACCATATCCTGGTATTTTGGCAAAGAGAGGGGTTGCTTCTGTGCATGGAACGATGGAAAGGTGTGGACCCACTCTATTCCCGCCGCTGGCTTTGAACGAGTTGGAGTGTATCTGGACTGGCGTGCTGGCACTCTGTCCTTCTATAGAGTCTGTCCTAACATTAACACAGTCAGTCACCTCTACACCTTCCGCACCACATTCACTGAGAGTGTTTACCCAGGGTTCTACATCTATTCTTCACATGGCTATGCTGCCCTGTGTCCAGTAGTGTAGGAAACAGTGACAGAAGTCCGGATCCTGGCTCTGGCTGTAAACTGACATGATAACACTATTGATGACGAGTTCAGCAGACTATCCCATCATTATGCACAGTTTGTGTTTGTAGTATAAAGATTTGACCAATCATTAAGGCTTTTGCACAACTCTGCAGGTCAACAGCAGCAAATATGGAAACACTCAAAGCAAAGAACCGATATTTGTTTAAGTCCCTCAATCTAAACTGTTCAACTATTGTAGCAATAGGACACAAGTTCCTGACAATCACTGGCACACATTGATTATCATTGATTATCACCATATTGCAATGTGCCATTAAACTTAGAGATCCACCCTGCTCTTCTATCAGTGATCTGTGACTTCCAAACCATCATAAATCCATATCAATATTGATTCTGTGCACACAAATCACTGAAATGCCACTTCACACAGGACTAATATTATCACGTGACCTCTGTGTTAGACCAAATATGGTAGGTAATTGCAGTGGTATTTTTCCTTCACAAATTACGGACATGGCAGATTTGCATGTTATTAACATCACAGACGACCTCTGCAATTATTACTAATTACTAGAGGTCCCCAGGTAACACTAGTCCCGTGTGATTAGGGCTACAGTATATTAAATATCATACAATAGTAAAAATGTTCATCAAATTTTCTCTGTCATCAAATTGCACTTCCAAACCTAAAAATACTCAGTTAACTTTAGAATAAGACAAAGCATAGTTCTGCAGGGTTGGGGGTTTTGCTTGATAAATGACCTAAACAATGACTAATTGATCGACTCATCTTTTAGCTCTAATTACATGCATGTTTACTTTGTTTTTAACTTAGAACGTAGAAAGTTACCATTTTAGTTTTTGTGATATTAAGATGAAGGTAAACTGTACTCTGATACTACTGGGGCTGGAAAAGTGTGAATATTTGTTTTTTTTTGTTTTCAGATGACCTCTTTCTAAATTGTTTCTTGTTTGTTTATTTATGAAACTGCTTCATGGTATCTGGGACATTATGTCACCATAATGCCATCTACAGAATATTTGACATGTAATCAAATGTTTTAGAGCAACATGCTGCATATGGTTTAAATGTTAATGAAGAAGAACAGGTTTTCTTTCAAATACTCAAATACTAATTTCTAATACTATTGTTAATAAAACGCTTCGTCAGGACAGTCAATATTTTGTGTGTGAAATATAATATATATCTTTGTAATTATGGTGAGACATTGGGGAGCTTTTCTTTGTGTGTTCATGAGATTCCATTTAGAGCAGGACGTAGTTACTTTTTCGTCTTTATTTTCTAAAACATGGTTGGACATAAAGTAACTACAGTGTCTTTGTTTAACTTGGGAATTATGTTTTTCTTGTTGAATTTCATGTCATCATTGCAATCTATTTATCCTCGCTACTGATAAACAATCTAATAAAAATGGAAAGTCACATCTAGTGGTAACTGATACAACATTAGAGATGTACTATTAATAATGGCATACTACAAGTAGTTATATCTGACAATGTTAAGATACCTGACAGATAAGATTAGGTACCAAAGGTAAAAAGGAGACTTTGTGACTCAGCATCACATAGTAATAAAATAAATATCTTATAATCAATAGAAAACATCTCTTCTTTCTTTGGTGAATGTAGTGAAGCCAGAGGTTCCCTTCACAGCTAACAGACTGCTTTCCCATTTTCCAACAATGAAGATACATGTGCAGCAGGGAAGCAGAAATACACAGCCACATTCATGCATTTAATGATGTCTGGCTCCATACTTACTGTTTGTGGCTTTTCATTTCTAAACAAGTATAATGTACCACTCAGGAAACCTCTGCTGGCAGCTGTTTTTCTAACAGGGAGAGATACAGCAAGTCTGTATTCAAAGCCAAACTTGGAGTGCATTTAATCACAGTTCTGTTCTGAGAGTCAATGTTAACAACATTTTCTGTTGATGTTTGTAGAGCTGAAGCTTCCAGGCTTTGAAAGACCAGCAAACATATGAGATTTCTGTAACTCTAACACCTGTCAGACATGTTTGTTCTCTTCATGACCTGAATATTCAATAAAGTGGAGTCCTGAGTTGACTGCTGTGTGCTTATTTCATATTGGTTGAACAGTGCACGTACAAATGAGAGATATCAGTATTTTAGCATTCATTTCTGATAAAGGATATGATGTTAGATGAACATTTAGTGATGCTATGTGGATAAAGTAGGTAGCTGCAACAGCAGAGGGAAGATAATAGAGAAGCACAGTATTATTGGTAGAACAGTTACCACACTGATGTCCAACAGTAGCTGCTGATGGTTAAAGGTCCTCCACAGATCACATGATAACTTTCTGCTGATCATAATAAGATGCTTCATGGGCTCAATGGAGAAGAAGTGAAACATCAAAAATAATGTGAGACATGTTACAAATATACCAGTGACTTTATGCTGTATTATGACAAATCACCATATTTCAATGAAAACAGAAATCCTTAAAAACATGACTGACCTGGTCCAGTGGTATTTACTGACCCTCAACAATGTTCACAAGTTTATCACCAAACACAGAAAATCATCAGCTCAGAATCTAAACTTCCCTCTAAGAAAAGAGGTGAGACGAAAAACTAAGTTGACCTGCTCACTGTACGGGGAGGCTAATGAGGCGTCTGTGTAGAGAAGTTGTTGGATCGGGTGATCCACAGAGGGAGTAAAGCTGGATGACCACATCTAGTGGCCAGATGAGGCATGGCAGGATATACACCACCTAATGAAGAGACTGTCAGTACATGTCAATGGTGCCACATTACAGAGGAGCATTTATGTTAAATATTGTAGTTATGTTCTCAAAGATGAACCTCCAGCAGTAGAGGTAAGTCTGGGAGACAAGAAAGAAAAAGAACCAGAAAACCATTTAGAGCAACTTATAAACATTAATTCTAACAATTCAATGAACAAATTCAAAATAAACTACAAAAAGCCACATTTTAGTTAGACGGAAATACAATCAGAAATACACAATTTCTTATTGAATAATTTTAATATGTGTAGGAATCTGTGCACTCAAATATCTTTATGATTTTATGGGGGAATTATGAGTTATTGTTGTACACAACTCCAACATGAAATTATTTGTCCAGCAACATAACTCATATTAGAGTAGGTATAATAATAGGGACATAGTCCTCCTTGTTGGCCACACAAGAGAGGTCAATTAGAATTATGGTTGTTATTAATCTTAATTATGATTTTGCAAGGGTATAGGTCTTTTAAGGTTAAGTGACTGAGATGCAAGCACAAGAAAACACAAACACGTTCACTTTAATTACATACACATTTATTACTAATACTACAACTACAAGTACTAAACACTACAACATTTTACAGAAAAGACACAAGAGGGAAAGGGAAACTGGCACACAAGGCTATGGCTAGTGAATGATTGAAATGCATGATGCAGAGTTATCTATTGTGCAGCTGGTATGAGAGACCTGATAAACAGATGAGATGACTGTTAGCTGAGAAGCAGTGAGTCAAATCAACAGCTTAGTTCAGAATCGCCAACTGAACGGTACAACAGCTTGCCAATTTAAGTTACAAATTATGAAAGCACCAGGGTTCAAGCAAGTTGATGAAGGTTTTGTATGAATAGAGTGGCCTAAAACAGCCTAGATTCTCAGATAAGACACTGTTTTAAAGTTTCCGTCTGCCCACTCAGAAGGTGCATCCTGGCCAATCCCAGGGGTTGCAGAGTTCTGGGGGAGCAGAGTCAGTCTCCTTCTGTTCACGGACAGGCGGGTACAGTTCCCGATTATGGTTATTCTTTTAATCAAAGTATTTACAATTTAACAATTGCATGATTCCTAATTTTGTAATTTCAATAGTAGCTTTAGTGTTCTGAAGGTGAAAGAAGCAGAATGGTACTAAACATGATCATGGATGATGAGATTATGTTAGCGGTCGTGGAATAACAGTCTAACTAAAGTACATAACAACACACATTGTGATATACACACATATCAACATACAACAGTAATTGTCCTTAGACAAAATCTAAAACTACATTTGTAAGTCCATGGGTTCTACAGTCATCTGCTCTCCTTGATCTGACTGCAAACAGCAGGGGTCCATGCCATTTGAGGGTGTGTGTGTGTGAGTGAATGGGGCATGGTATATGATGCAGCATGTCTTGTGCCTTATACTGGTTTGCCCAGTGATCAGTTCTTGGGTTGGTCATTCAAGTCCTGAAAATCAAAACCCACAGTGGGATTACAGTTGGTGGCAGCTCGTCTCTGTGTGTGACTGACTGTTAGAGGTGAGTTATGATAACCAATGGAGGGGGTCGTTTATCCAAATGGTGCTGTTCCTCTACACATCCAACAGATCAGCTGTTACACACAGTCCAGGTTCATACTGTTTGGAGTACAGCAGCTGTCCTCCTGATAAATCCTGAGCTCATTATGTCGAGCAGCTCAGCAAAACTAAAAACTGTCGTTATCAACTTGACAGGACAGATGAAACTATCCAGCTACGTTTAGAGACAGACAAGCGAAAAGTTAATGGCTTAATTTCTATTCTAATTGCGATTTGAAGAGGAAAACCAGTTAGGGGAATGGAAAAAACGAGAGGTGGATTACGTTTTTAATTCACATGAAAAACAAAATAATTTGTTTATCCTGTTATCAGACAAGTTGAGCAGCTTTGGACGGAGGGTCCTGTGTCTAATCTGCAGGAAAATAGAGGACGTCAGTTGGGTAGGCGGTCCTTCACTGTGGCCCAGGATGCATTGCGTTTACACTGCTAAATGAATGTGGCCACATGTGGCCCAGACCATCTCCGAATGTGGTCTGAGTGATCGGATCTCAATCCGTCCTCAATGTGTCTTGGGTGCGTTTACACCTGTATTTAGAGCTGTACACTAGTGATCGGATCACCTGAGACGGATGTTAATACCAGGTGTAAACAGAGCCTTAGTGCAGGAGATAGGGGTTCCTTATCTGATCCTTTCTGTTTGCAGAAGGTTGTTTAGGTTATTACTGCATCCAAAAATGTTTGATCTTGCAGCAACTTTTCTCAAAAATTGCAATACAATTTGTCTCTTTTTCAGGTGAAATTGCAGGAGTTGGTAAACATTACAAGCAAAGGAAAAATAGTGCATTTTTAGAAACTACAAATAAAAACCTGCTTCTCTCTGCATCTGCGATAAACAGGCACCAGATAATATCTGAGAATTTACAGTGAATTACTGTTCTGATATGATGTCACCATATATTTAACATTTCACACTAGGGGAGAGTTACAACACCAGAGGGCGCTGTCATCTACAACCAACAGTCAGGTGTCCATATGAGCAGTGAAAGAGGTTTTCCTCGCTGTAATCATTCCTCCTGTTCATACTGGATATTAAAAGATCCTTTAAAAGTGCTTTTAATGGAAGTGATGGAGGATAAAATCCACAGTGTGTCCACACAGTCATTTAAAAGTCTGTGTGAAGCTTCTATTCAGCTTCATCAGTCTGAGTTAGTCATATCAAGTGGATATCTGACACATTTACAGTCTTTTTAGCATCAAATTCCCTCTTTGTGTTTCCTCGGACAGTGTTTCCCTGTTGAGCTGCAGGTGGAAGTATAGTAACAAAAAGAGGGACTTTGGCACTAAAAAGACTGTAACGTTGAAAGATATCTACTTGATTTGACTCATTTGGATGCTGAAGCTTCATATTAGCTTAAAAAACTTTGAACCCGTCCTTTATCCCCCTGCTTCATCCAATATTTTATTAATTTTCCATTGCAAGTAAATGTCCTTCATTCCAAATCCTACTCAAGTAAAAGTGCACAAGTATTATCAACTTAATGTAGTTGTAGTGATTTGTTGCAAACAGTCACAAGATAATAAAGGTTCAAAATCACTGGTTTAATCTTCAAAAATGTATTATTTTAATGTTAAATCTTCACCTTCAACTATAGATGTCATACAAATGTAGTACAAAGTATATTTCCCTTGCGGTAGAACAGAAAAATACTCATGTACTGTACAGTACAAGTACCTCAAAGCTGTATTTTAACATCAAATAAACTAACAGGAACAACAGGATGACTGCACAGGACGCACAGCCACCATCCTGAGTCCACCTCCTTCTCTGTCACAATAGCAGCTCCGTCATGTCCTCCATAAAACAAAAAATAATAAAGTTAGCCTCCCCGTCGGGGAATCGAACCCCGGTCTCCCGCGTGACAGGCGGGGATACTCACCACTATACTAACGAGGAGAAGCATGATCGTCGAGGCTGCAATACCCTTTTTAACCACAACACCAGAGTATATGTGCCAGTGGCGCTGCTGCTATGTTTTAATAAATGTCATATTAAGCCAACGGCTGTAAATTGATTTCTTTTGATTAAACAATCGTTTCTTATCTTAATATGAACCATTTGGACAAAAGATTATTTCGGCAAAATCTCAATAGAAGAACAATATTGATTTGAGTTACAGAGCGGAGAAACAGACGAATAAATGTCGGCCCGCGCTGAATGACAGCCAACAGACGAACATCAGGTCAAACATGTGGGAAGCCTTTGAGTTTCTTTCACGACAAACATCAAATATATTAAAACTCTCGAATTAGAGATTGTTTTGGCATAGCGTTTGAATCGCTTCTTCCACACAACCTGTATTTTCTGTGGATTCAACCGACGGAAATTCTCACAGCGCCACACTGCCGTTAACACCTACACTGTGGTCAGACGTAGTATTACATCCATACTGATAAGAACTACCGTAGAGAATGAATGGGAGAGGATAAGAGAGTTCAGGCGGTGTGTTCAGGGTTCAGTGTGAATGTGAGGACAGCACAGAGTTCACCAGAGAACGTTTATGGACATGACACTGGTGTAAAAGCATGTTTCCGCCCGGTTTCGAACCGGGGACCTTTCGCGTGTGAGGCGAACGTGATAACCACTACACTACGGAAACTTACATACAATAAACGTGAAAATAAAAATATTAATATGTTTCCAGACAATAATGTCGATATCTTGTGGATGCTGATTTTCTAGCATACACATAAAAGGCACATTAAACTGTTCAGAATGATGGTAATTATAGACTACAGTTTGGGCTTCTAATCTTCAAAATGAAAGTGTATCAGTTTAACGTATTCTTTTATTGATGACTTACAGCACAACAATCTATTTCATTTTACATCACTAATGTATTACAGGTTTATAAATGTTGTGCTTTTAATTTGAAGGTTAGACCCGGATATGTGTTAATACCACCATCTTTTCTTATCTTAGTTCTCGCTATTGAGCATTAAAATAGTCAACAGATACTAATATCTCGGTATCAACTCTGTATAAATCGAAAAAAAACATGCTGTACTGTCCTAGTAACGTGCTGCTGCCATGAAACGCGAAAGATTACCTTCATAAAGTTACCTGCAATAACAACAGTCATGGGTTTCCGTAGTGTAGTGGTTATCACGTTCGCCTAACACGCGAAAGGTCCCCGGTTCGAAACCGGGCGGAAACATGTTTTTATGCCAAAGAAATCTTTTATTCAGACAATATATTTAATACTTAATTAGAAGTGGACCTACAAACAGTACCAAATGTTGCTTTTTATAATCTTGTCTACCTTATGCCATTTCTTCCAGTCGAACTCACCGCGTCACAAAAAACATTTCGAAAATAATGTTTCCGCCCGGTTTCGAACCGGGGACCTTTCGCGTGTGAGGCGAACGTGATAACCACTACACTACGGAAACTCGTGCAAAAGAGGTCACGTGAACGTGAACATGTTGAGACGTGTCGATGCATATGTGTATATTTGCACGGTTGCATTTAAACGCAACACACTTAACGAGCGAACACTAGCGAAGTTCTGGCGATTGTTGTCTTACCCAGCCGTGAGTTTTCTGTTCGACACCGACTGGAGCGAACTCAATGCAAAAGTAATACTCAAAATATACACAAATATACAAAAAGTTATGAGCAAAAAAAATGTGAGCATGAAGTATTCACCGTTTGCAGCCCCGACAGGTGTCCTCCCTGCACGACAGGTGCTCACTTTCTGAGCACTTTCTGACCCAGTTTGTCGTCGAAAAACGAAGCAAAACGTCCGCTGGAAGTTGTTCAGTTACAGCTGCTGAGTAATCCACCTCAACTCTGTCCGTGTGTGTGAACAGTGATCCAAACAAACGTGTTTTCACCAGAAATACACTGATGCTGCGTCCATCCTCCAGCACGTACAACAACGTCGAAACCTGATGAGTGCAGGTGAGAGCGCCACCTGCTGTTACACTGCTGCAGAGATGGAAGAAGTACTCAGATACAGTACCAATAGAGACATATAAAAATACTCAATTACAAGTA